>NC_053024.1:315310866-315610866 GCF_003073215.2 Triticum urartu | reverse complement strand
CCCCAAGTTATATTGTTTATCACCTAATACAACACTCTTGAGAACACTAAGATCTGGAACGCACATGTGGCAAGCCTCATCTTTACCGTTAATGCATCTACCCACGAAGAGAGGAAAATAATGTATGGAAGGAAAATGAATGCTCCCTATGGTAACTTGTGTGATTTCCCTAGATTCCCCCACAGTAATAATAGCATGAAAGTCTTTATATTCAGATTTGCGAGGTTCACTAACATTTCCCCAGTGCGGGAGTTTACAAGCAGTACTAAAATCTTCTAGGTCCATGGTATATGATTGATCATAAAGATCAAATAGGACAGTGTGAGAATTGTGCGAGGCTATAAATTTAAACCTTCTCACAAATGAATCGGTTAGGTAGCGGTATTGCGGGCACTTATCTGACACGAAGCCCTCAATATCAGCGTTACGCACATACGCATCAAATTCTTCCTTGATGCCTGCATGGATCATAAACTCCTCTTACGGCCATTCGCAAGGCCGCACTTGAGCTTCCCTCGGTAGTTCATAGTCCGGCTCACGTATAGCGAGCCTAGATGCATGCTTTCTTGAGGAACCACCTTGGTACATTTTCCTAAACATATTTCTTCCTCTGAAAAATTTCTGAAATTTTTAGTAACTCAAAATAAAAGTGAACCAAACTCAACAAGATTGATAGCAACTACTCCCACTAGTGCCTAGAGGCCATATCATGCATTAAAACTACTTTTGACCACATAAATTTGACATGCAAGCTCAAGAACATGGTCACTTCAGCAGCAAAAAATTGCAATAAATAAAGCACTAGAACAAAAACAAATTGGACCATTGGAGGAGTCACATACGGAAGAACAGTCCCCCAAAGCAGTTTTGTGAATGGAGCTTTGAGCAAGGAGATCGAAAATAGCAGCAAGATGAGCTAGAACTTGGGTTTGAGCTGGTGGAGGATTTTTTTTGGAGGAAGACAAAGTGTGTGGGTGCAAGAATAAGGGGAGGGGGCTCACATGGGGTCCATGAGGCAGGGGGGCGCGCCCCAGGGGGTGGGCGTGTGATACATCTCCAACGTATCTATAATTTTTGATTGTTCCATGCTATTATATTATCTGTTTTGGATGTTAATGGGCTTATTTATACACTTTTATATTATTTTTGGGACTAACCTACTAACCCAAGGCCCAGTGCAAATTGCTGTTTTTTTGCCTATTTCAGTGTTTCGCAGAAAAAGAATATCAAACGGAATCCAAACGAAATAAAACCTTCGGGAGAGTTATCTTTGGAACAAACATGATCTAGGGGACTTGGAGTGGACGTCAAGCAACCAACGAGGAAGCCACAAGGCAGGGGGCGCGCCCTCCACCCTCGTGGGCCCCTCGTGGCTCCACCGACCTACTTCTTCCTCCTATATATATACCCCAAAAACATCTAGGAGCACCACGAAACCCTATTTCCACTGCCACAACCTTCTGTACCAAAGAGATCCCATCTTGGGGCCTTTTCCGGAGCTCCGCCGGAGGGAGAATCGATCACGAAGGGCCTCTACATCAACTCCATGGCCCCTCCTATGATGTGTGACTAGTTTACTTGAGACCTTCGGGTCCATAGTTACTAGATAGATGGCTTCTTCTCTCTCTTTGGATCTCAATACAACATTCTCCTCGATCTTCTTGGAGATCTATTCGATGTAACTCTTTTTGCGGTGTGTTTGTCGAGATCCGATGAATTGTGGGTTTATGATAAAGTTTATGTATGAACAATATTTGATTCTTCTTTGAAATCTTTTGTGTATGATTGGTTTATCTTTGCAAGTCTCTTCGAATTATCAGTTTGGTTTGGTCTACTAGATTGATCTTTCTTGCAATGGGAGAAGTGCTTAGCTTTGGTTCAATCTTGCGGTGTCCTTTCCCAGTGACAGTAGGGGCAGAAAGGCACATATTGTATTGTTTCCATCGAGGATAAAAATATGGGTTCTATATCATATTGCTTGAGTTTATCCCTCTACATCATGTCATCTTTCCTAATGCATTACTCTGTTCTTATAAACTTAATACTCTAGATGCATGCTGGATAGCGGTCGATGTGTGGAGTAATAGTAGTAGATGCAGAGTCATTTCGGTCTACTTGTCGCAGATGTGATGCCTATATACATGATCATGCCTAGATATTCTCATAATTATGCACTTTTCTATCAATTGCTCGATAGTAATTTGTTCACCCACCGTAATACTTATGCTATCTTGAGAGAAGCCACTAATGAAACCTATGACCCCCGGGTCTATCTTTTATCATATAAGTTTCCAATTTATTCTACTTTGCAATCTTTTACTTTCAATCTATATCATAAAAATACCAAAAATATTTATCTTATTATTATTATCTCTAGATCTCACTCTCGTAAGTGACCGTGAAGGGCTTGACAACCCTTTTATTGCGTTGGTTGCGAGGTTCTTATTTGTTTGTGTAGGTACGAGGGACTTGCGTGTAGTCTCCTACTGGATTGATACCTTGGTTCTCAAAAACTGAGGGAAATACTTACGCTACTTTGCTGCATCACCCTTTCCTCTTCAAGGGAAAACCAACGCAGTGCTCAAGAGGTAGCAAGAAGGATTTCTCGCGCCGTCGCCGGGGAGATCTACATCAAGTCAAGACATACCAAGTACCCATCACAAACTCTTATCCCTCGCATTACATTATTTTCCATTTGCCTCTCGTTTTCCTGTCCCCCACTTCACCCTTGCCGTTTTATTCGCCCTATTTTTCCGTCCCTCTTCTATTTTCTAGTTCGTCTTTTTTCGCTTGCTTCTTGTGTGCTTGTGTGTTGGATTGTTTGTCACGATGGCTCAAGATAATACTAAATTGTGTGAATTTTCCAATACCAACAATAATGATTTTATTAGCACTCCGATTGCTCCTCTTACCGATGCTGAATCTTGTGAAATTAATGCTGCTTTGCTGAATCTTGTCATGAAAGATCCGTTTTCCGGCCTTCCTAGTGAAGATGCCGCTACCCATCTGAATAGCTTCGTTGATTTGTGTGATATGCAAAAGAAGAAAGATGTGGATAACGATATTATTAAATTGAAGCTATTTTCGTTTTCTCTTAGAGATCATGCTAAAACTTGGTTTTTGTATTTTCCTAAAAATAGTATTGATTCTTGGAACAAGTGCAAAGATGCTTTTATCTCTAAGTATTTTCCTCTCGCTAAGATCATCTCTCTTAGAAATGATATTATGAATTTTAAGCAACTTGATCATGAACATGTTGCACAAGCTTGGGAGAGGATGAAATTAATGATACGTAATTGCCCTACACATGGTTTGAATCTTTGGATGGTTATAAATTTTTTTTATGCCGGATTGAATTTGATTCTAGAGATCTTTTAGATTCGGCTGCGGGAGGCACTTTTATGGAAATCACCTTAGGAGAAGCTACTAAACTCCTAGATAATATTCTGGTTAATTATTCTGAATGGCACAGTGAAAGATCTACTAGTAAAAAGGTGCATGCTATAGAAGAAATCAATGTTTTGAGTGGAAAGATGGATGAACTTATGAAATTGTTTGCTAATAAGAGTGTTTCTTATCATCCTAATGATATGCCTTTGTCTACTTTGATTGAGAATAATAATGAATCTCTGGATGTGAATTTTGTTGGTAGGAACAATTTTGGTAATAACACGTATAGAGGTAATTTTAATCCTAGGCCATTTCCTAGTAATTCCTCTAATAATTATAGTAATTCCTACCACAATTTTTATGGAAATTATAATAAGATGCCCTCTGATTTTTAATCTAATATCAAATAATTTATTAGTTCGCAAAAGAGTTTCAATGCTTTGATTGAAGAAAAACTGTCTAAAATTGATGAGTTGGCTAGGAACGTGGATAGAATTTATCTTGGTGTTGATTCTTTGAAACTTAGACTATTCCACCTAAGCATGATATCAATGAGTCTCTCAAATCCATGAGAATTTCCATTGATGAGTGCAAAGAAAGAACCACTATGATGCGTGCTAAAAAGGATTGCTTTGTGAAAGCGTGTTCTTCTAGTTTTGATGATAATAAGGATGAAGATCTAAAAGTGATTGATGTGTCTCCTATTAAATCTTTGTTTTTTAATATGAATCTTGATAATGATGGGACTGGAGATGAGTCAACTTTAGTTAAAAGGCGTCCCAATGATTCAGAGTTTTTAGATCTTGATGCAAAAATTAATAAAGGTGGGATTGGAGAGGTCAAAACTTTAAATAGCAATGAACCCACTATTTTGGATTTCAAGGAATTTAATTATGATAATTGCTCTTTGATAGATTTTATTTCCTTGTTGTAATCCGTGCTAAATTCTCCGCATGCTTATAGTCAAAATAAAGCTTTTACCAAACATATCGTTGATGCTTTACTGCAATCTTATTAAGAAAAGCTTGATTTGGAAGTTTCCATCCCTAGAAAACTTTATGATGAGTGGGAACCTACTATTAAAATTAAAGATCATTAATGCTATGCTTTATTTGATTTGGGTGTTAGTGTTTCCATGATTCCAAAAACTTTGTGTGATGTGTTAGGTTACCGTGAATTTGATGATTGTTCTTTAAACTTGCACCTTGCAGATTCCACTATTAAGAAACCTATGGGAAGAATTAATGATTTTCTTATTGTTGCAAATAGGAATTATGTGCCGTAGATTTCATTGTTCTTGATATTGATTGTAATCCTTCATGTCCTATTATTCTTGGTAGGCCTTTCCTTAGAACGATTGGTGCAATTACTGATATGAAAGAAGGAAATATTAGATTCCAATTTCCGTTAAGGAAAGGTATGGAACACTTTCCTAGAAAGAAAATTAAATTACCTTATGAATCTATTATGAGAACCACTTATGGATTGCATACCAAATATGATAATTCCTCGATCTATTCTTGCTTTTATGCCTAGCTAGGGGCATTAAACAACATCGCTTGTTGGGAGGAAACCCAATTTCATTTTTGCTTCTTACTTTCTGATTATGTTTAGTAATAAGTAATTCATATAGACTCTGTTTAGATGTGGTTTTATGCTTTTAATTAGTGTTTGTGCCAAGTAGAACCTTTGGGAAGACTTGGGGAAAGTCTTTGCGATCTTGCTGTAAAAAACAGAAACTTTAGAGCTCACGAGATTTGCTTCCATTTTTTACTAGAAAGTGAGATTAAGTTGATTCTTTTCGCATATGATTAATAGATAAATTCCTCACGTCCAGCAATTTATTTTAGAATTTTTGAGATTATAGAAGTATTCGAAACCTACAGAGTACTACAAACTGTTCTGTTTTTGACAGTTTCTGTTTTTCGTGTGTTGTTTGCTTACTTTGATGAATCTATGCCTAGTATCAGAGGTTATGAACCATAGAGAAGTTGGAATACAGTAGGTTTAACACCAAAATAAATAAAGAATGAGTTCATTACAGTACCTTAAGTGGTGGTTTGTTCTCTTATACTAACGAAGCTCATGAGATTTTCTGTTTAAGTTTTGTGTTGTGAAGTTTTTAAGTTTTGGGTAAAGATTTGATGGATTATGGAATAAGGAGTGGCAAGAGACTAAGATTGGGGTTGCCCATGGCACCCCAAGGTAAAATTCAAGGACAACCAAAAGCCTAAGCTTGGGGATGCCCCGGAAGGCATCCCCTCTTTCATCTTCTTCTATCGGTAACTTTACTTGAGGCTATATTTTTATTCACCACATGATATGTGTTTTGCTTGGAGCACCTTGTATGATTTGAGTCTTTGATTTTTAGTTTACCACAATCATCCTTGCTGTACACACCTTTTGGAAGAGACTCACATGAATTGAAATTTATTAGAATAATCTATGTGCTTCACTTATATCTTTTGAGCTAGATAATTTTGCTCTAGTGCTTCACTTATATCTTTTAGAGCACGGTGGTGGTTTTATTTTATAGAAATTACTGATCTATCATGATTCACTTATATCATTTTGAGAGTCCTTTGGAACAGCATGGTAATTTGCTTTGGTTATGAAACTAGTCCTAATATGATAGGCATCCAAGATGTGTATAATAAAAATTATCATAGAAAGTGCATTGAATACTATGAGAAGTTTGATACTTGATAATTGTTTTGAGATATAAAGGTGGTGATATTAGGGTGTGCTAGTTGAGTAATTGTGAATTTGAGAAATACTTGTGTTGAAGTTTACAAGTCCCGTAGCATGCACGTATGGTAACCGTTGTGTAACAAATTTGAAACATGAGGTGTTCATAGATTGTCTTCCTTATGAGTGGCGGCCGGGGACGAGCGATGGTCTTTTCCTACCAATCTATCCCCTAGGAGAATGCACGTAGTGCTTGGTTTTTTATGACTTGTAGATTTTTGCAATAAGTATGTGAGTTCTTTATGACTAATGTTGATTCCATGGATTATACGCACTCTCACCCTTCCATCATTGCTAGCCTCCTCGGTACCGTGCATTGCCCTTTCTCACCTTGAGAGTTGGTGCAAACTTCGCCGGTGCATCCTAACCCCGTGATATGATATGCTCTATCATGCATAAACCTCCTTATATCTTCCTCAAAACAGCCACCATACCTACCTATTATGGCATTTCCATAGCCATTCCGAGATATATTGCCATGCAACTTTCCACCGTTTCATTCATGACACGCTTCATCATTGTCATATTGCTTTGCATGATCATGTCGTTGACATCGTATTTGTGGCAAAGCCACCATGCATACTTTCTCATACATGTCACTCTTGATTCATTGCCCTTCCCGGTACACCGCCGGAGGCATTCATATAGAGTCATATCTTGTTCTAGTATCGAGTTGTAATCATTGAGTTGTAAATAAATAGAAGTGTGATGATCATCATAAATAGAGCATTGTCCCAAATAAAAAAAAAGAAAGGCCAAAAAAAAGAAAGCCCCCCCCCCCAAAGAAAAGAAATAAAAGGAGCAATGTTACTATCCTTTTTTCCACACTTGTGCTTCAAAGTAACACCATGATCTTTATGATAGAGAGTCTCTTGTTTTGTCACTTTCATATACTAGTGGGAATTTTTCATTATAGAACTTGGCTTGCATATTCCAATAATGGGCTTCCTCAAATGCCCTAGGTCTTCGTGAGCAAGCAAGTTGGATGCACACCCACCTAGTTTCTTTTGTTGAGCTTTCATACATTTATAGCTCTAGTGCATCTGTTGCATGGCAATCCCTACTCCTTGCATTGACATCAATTGATGGGCATCTCCCTAGCCCGTTGATTAGCCTCGTCAATGTGAGACTTTCTCCTTTTTTCTTATCCACATAACCCCCTATCATTATTCTATTCCACCCATAGTGCTATATCCATGGCTCACACTCATGTATTGCGTGAAAGTTGAAAAAAGTTTGAGATTACTAAAGTATGAAACAATTTCTTGTCTTGTCATCGGGGTTGTGCATGATGAGAGCATTCTTGTGTGACGAAAATGGAGCATGACCAAACTATATGATTTTGTAGGGATGAACTTTCTTTTGCCATGTTATTTTGAGAAGACATGATTGCTTAGTTAGTATGCTTGAAGTATTATTATTTTTATGTCAATATTAAACTTTTGTCTTGAATCTCTCGGATCTGAATATTCATGCCACAATAAAGAAAATTACATTGAGAATTATGCTAGGTAGCATTCCACATCAAAAATTCTGTTTTTATCATTTACCTACTCGAGGATGAGTAGGAATTAAGCTTGGGGATGCTTGATATGTCTCCAACATATCTATAATTTTTTATTATTCCATGCTATTATATTATCTGTTTTGGATGTTAATGGGCTTATTTATACACTTCTATAATATTTTTGGGACTAACCTACTAACCCAAGGCCAGTGCAAATTGCTGTTTTTTTTGCCTATTTCATGTTTTCGCAGAAAAGGAATATCAAATGGAATAAAACCTTCGGGAGAGTTATTTTTGGAACAAACGTGATCCAGGGGACTTGGAGTGGACGTCAAGCAACCAACAAGGAAGCCACGAGGCAGGGGGGCGCACCCTCCACCCTCGTGGGCCCCTCGTGGCTCCACCGACCTACTTCTTCCTCCTATATATATTCATATACCCCGAAAACATCCAGGAGCACCACGAAACCCTATTTCCACCGCCGCAACCTTCTATACCTAAGAGATCCCATCTTAGGGCCTTTTTCGGAGCTCCGCCAGAGGGGGAATCGATCACGGAGGGCCTGTACATCAACTCCATGGCCCCCCCGATGATGTGTGAGTAGTTTACTTCAGACCTTCGGGTCCATAGTTACTAGCTAGATGGCTTGTTCTCTCTCTTTGGATCTCAATACAATGTTCTCCTCGATCTTCTTGGAGATCTATTCGATGTAACTCTTTTTATGATGTGTTTGTCGAGATCCGATGAATTGTGGGTTTATGATCATGTTTATCTATGAACAATATTTGATTCTTCTCTGAAATCTTTTATGTATGATTGGTTTATCTTTGCAAGTCTCTTCGAATTAACAGTTTGGTTTGGCCTACTAGATTGATCTTTCTTGCAATGGGAGAAGTGCTTAGCTTTGGGTTCAATCTTGCGGTGTCGTTTCCCAGTGACAGTAGGGGCAGCAAGGCACGTATTGTATTGTTGCCATCGAGGATAAAAATATGGGGTTTATATCATATTGCTTGAGTTTATCCCTCTACATCATGTCATCTTGCCTAATGCATTACTCTGTTCTTATGAACTTAATACTCTAGATGCATGCTGGATAGCGGTCAATGTGTGGAGTAATAGTAGTAGATGCAGAATCGTTTCGGTCTACTTGTCGCGGACGTGATGCCTATATACATGATCATGCCTAGATATTCTCATAATTATGCACTTTTCTATCAATTGCTCGACAGTAATTTGTTCACCCACCGTAATACTTATGCTATGTCGAGAGAAGCCACTAGTGAAACCTGATATGTCTCCAACATATCTATAATTTTTGATTGCTCCATGCTATATTATCTACTGTTTTGGACATTATTGGGCTTTATTATCCACTTTTATATTAGTTTTAGGACTAACCAATTAACCAGAGGCCCAACCCAGAATTGCTGTTTTTTTCCTATTTCGGAGTTTCGCAGAAAAAGAATATCAAATGGAGTCCAAACGGAATGAAACCTTCGGGAACGTGATTTTCGGAACGAACATGATCCAGGAGACTTGGACCCTACGTCCAGAAATAAAGGAGGAAGCCACGAGGTAGGGGGCGCGCCTACCCCCCAGGCGCGCCCTCCACCCTCGTGGGCCCCCTGTTGCTCCACCGACGTACTCCTTCCTCCTATATATACCTACGTACCCCCAAACGATCAAATACGGAGCCAAAAACCCTAATTCCACTGCCGTAACTTTCTGTATCCACGAGATCCCATCTTGGGGCCTATTCCGAAGCTCCGCCGGAGGGGGCATCCATCACGGAGGGCTTCTACATCAACACCATAGCCACTCCGATGAAGTGTGAGTAGTTTACCTCAGACCTTCGGGTCCATAGTTATTAGCTAGATGGCTTCTTCTCTCTTTTTGGATCTCAATACAATGTTCTCCCCCTCTCTTGTGGAGATCTATTCGATGTAATCTTCTTTTTGCGGTGTGTTTGTTGAGACCGATGAATTGTGGGTTTATGATCATGTTTATCTATGAACAATATTTGAATCTTCTCTGAATTATTTTATGTATGATTGGTTATCTTTGCAAGTCTCTTCAAATTATCAGTTTGGTTTGGCCTACTAGATTGATCTTTCTTGCAATGGGAGAAGTGCTTAGCTTTGGGTTCAATCTTGCGGTGTCCTTTCCCAGTGACAGTAGGGGCAGCAAGGCACGTATTGTATTGTTGCCATCGAGGATAACAAGATGGTTTTTTATCATATTGCATGAATTTATCCCTCTACATCATGTCATCTTGCTTAAGGCGTTACTCTGTTTTCATGAACTTAATACTCTAGATGCATGCTGGATAGCGGTCAATGAGTGGAGTAATAGTAGTAGATGCAGGCAGGAGTCGGTCTACTTGTCTCGGATGTGATGCCTATATACATGATCATACCTAGATATTCTCATAACTATGCTCAATTCTGTCAATTGCTCAACAGTAATTCGTTCACCCACTGTAAAATACTTATGCTCTTGAGAGAAGCCACTAGTGAAACCTATGGCCCCCGGGTCTATCTTCATCATATTAATCTTCCAATACTTAGTTATTTCCTTTGCTTTTTTACTTTGCTTTTATTTTACTTTGCATCTTTATCACAAAAATACCAAAAATCTTATCTTATCATATCTATCAGATCTCACTCTCGTAAGTGACCGTGAAGGGAGTGACAACCCCTTATCGCGTTGGTTGCGAGGAGTTATTTGTTTTGTGCAGGTACGAGGGACTCACGTGTAGCCTCCTACTGGATTGATACCTTGGTTCTCAAAAATTGAGGGAAATACTTACGCTACTTTGCTGCATCATCCTTTCCTCTTCAAGGAAATCCAACGCAGTGCTCAAGAGGTAGCAAAACCTATGGCCCCCGGGTCTATCTTTAATCATATAAGTTTCCAATTTATTTTACTTTCAATCTATATCATAAAAATACCAAAAATATTTATCTTATTATTATTATCTCTGTCAGATCTCACTCTCATAAGTGACCGTGAAGGGCTTGACAACCCCTTTATCGCGTTGGTTGCGTGGTTCTTATTTGTTTGTGTAGGTACGAGGGACTTGCGTGTAGTCTCCTACTAGATTGATACCTTGGTTCTCAAAAACTGAGGGAAATACATACGCTACTTTACTGCATCACCCTTTCCTCGTCAAGGGAAAACCAACGCAGTGCTCAAGAGGTAGCAGCGCGCCCTCCACCCACGTGGTCACATGGTGGGTCCCCCTGGTGTGTTCTTAGTGCCAAATATTCTTAAATATTCTAGAAAAAATCATATAAAATTTTCAGGACATTTGGAGAACTTTTATTTTCAGGGTATTTTTTATTGCAAGGATAATTCAGAAAATAGACAAAAAATACTATTTTTGCTTTATTTAATCTAAATAACAGAAAGTAAAAAGAGGGTACAAAGAGTTGTGCTTTCTAACTTCATCCATCTCATGCTCATCAAAAGGAATCCACTAACAAGGTTGATCAAGTCCTGTTAACAAACTCTTTCCGAATAACATGAAACCGGAGAATTTTCGAATAGCACTAAGTTACCTCAACGGGGATATGCACGTCCCCAACAATAAGAATATCATATTTCTTCTTGATAGTAGGAAGAAGAAATTCAAAACCTCCAATAGTAATCGTTGAAGTTTTTCCAATAGAATTAATACTGTAGACTTGAGATTGTTTCCTCGGAAAGTCTATCATATTCTCATTACCATTAACATGAAAAGTGACATTGCCTTTGTTGCAACCAATAACAGCCCCTGCAGTATTCAAAAAGGGTCTACCAACAATAATAGACATACTATCGTCCTCGGGAATATCAAGAATAACAAAGTCCGTTAAAATAGTAACGTTTGCAACCACAACAGGCACATCCTCACAAATACCGACATGTATAGCAGTTGATTTATCAGCCATTTGCAAAGATATTTCAGTAGGTGTCAACTTATTCAAATCAAGTCTACGATATAAAGAGAGAGGCATAACACTAACACCGGCTCCGAGATCACATAAGGCAGTTTTAACATAGTTTCTTTTAATGGAGCATGGTATAGTTGATACTCCGGATCTCCTAGTTTCTTTGGTATTCCACCCTTAAAAGTATAATTAGCAAGCATGGTGGAAATTTGAGCTTCTGGTATCATTCTTTCATTTGTAGCAATATCTTTCATGTACTGAGCATAAGGATTCATTTTGAGCATATCAGTCAGACGCATACACAAAAAGATAGGTCTAATCATTTCAGCAAAGTGCTCGAAATCCTCATCATCCTTTTTCTTGGATGGTTTAGGAGGAAAAGGCATGGATTTCTGAACCCATGGTTCTCTTTATTTATCGTGCTTCCTAGCAACGAAGTCTCTCTTATCATAACGTTGATTCTTTGATTGTGGGTTATCAAGATCAACAACAGGTTCAATCTCTACATCGTTGTTATTGCTAGGTTGAGCATCAACATGAACATCATCATTAATATTATCACTAGGTTCATCTTCATTACCAGATTGTGTTTCAGCATCAGAAATAGAAATATCATTGGGATTCTTAGGTGTGTCAACAATAGGTTCACTAGAAGCATGCAAAGTCCTATCATTTTTCTTTTTCTTCTTCTTAGAAGAACTAGGTACATCAACATTAGTTCTCTGAGAATCTTGCTCAATTCTCTTAGGGTGGCCCTCAGGATACAAAGGTTCCTGAGTCATTCTACCCCATCTAGTCACAACTCTAATAGCATTATCATTTTTCTTATTATCTAATTCATTGAGCAAATCATTCTGAGCTTTAAGTACTTGTTCTACTTGAGTGGTAACCATAGAAGCATGTTTACTAATAAGTTTAAGTTCACCTTTAACTCTAGACATATAATCACTCAAGTGTTCAATCATATAAGCATTATGTTTCAATTGTCTACCAACATAAGCATTGAAGTCTTCTTGTTTAACCATAAAATTATCAAACTCATCCAAGCATTGGCTAGTAAATTTAGTAGATGGGATTTCACCCTTATCAAATCTATAGAGAGAATTTACCTTTACTACTTGTGTCGGGTTATCAAGACCATGTATTTCTTCAATAGGTGGTAAATTATTAACATCTTCAGCTTTAATACCTTTTTCTTTCATAGATTTCTTTGCCTCTTGCATATCTTCAGGACTGAGAAATAGAATACCCCTTTTCTTCGGAGATGGCTTAGGAGTTGGTTCAGGAAGTGTCCAATCATTTTCATTACTCAACATATTATTCAATAGCAGTTCAGCTTGATCAACAGTTCTTTCCCTGAAACACAACTAGCACAACTATCCAGGTGGTCTCTGGAAGCATCGGTTAGTCCATTATAAAAGATATCAAGTATTTCATTTTTCTTGAGAGGATGATCAGGCAAAGCATTAAGTAATCGGAGAAGCCTCCACCAAGTTTGTGGGAGACTCTCTTCTTCAATTTGCACAAAATTATATATTTCCCTTAAGGCAGCTTGTTTCTTATGAGCGGGGAAGTATATAGCAGAGAAGTAATAAATCATATCCTATGGACTATGTACACAACCAGGATCAAGAGAATTAAACCATATTTTAGCATCACCCTTTAATGAGAACGGAAACAACTTAATGATAAAGTAACAGCGAGTTTTCTCATCATTAGTGAATGGGGTGGCTATATCATTTAATTTAGTAAGATGTTCCACAAGAGTTTCAGACTCATAGCCATAAAAAGGATCAGATTCAACAAAATTAATTAACTTAGGATCAACAGAGAAATCATAATCCTTATCAGAGATACAGATAGGTGAAGCAGCAAAAGCAGGGTCATATTTCATTCTAGCATTGAAAGACTTTTCTTTCATTTTAGCTAACAGTTTCTTAAGATCATATCTATCATTGCAAGATAAAAAGTCTCTAGCAGTTTCTTCATCCATAACATAACCCTCAGGCACAACAAGCAATTCATATCTAGGGGGAGAATCTTCATCATCACTTTCATCAATATTATCAGTTTCAGTAATTTCATTCTCTCTAACCCTAGCAAGTTATTCATCAAGAAATTCATCTAGTGGCACAATATTATCAAGCATAGAAGTAGTTTCATCATAAGCATCATGCATAGCAGAAGTGGCATCATCAATAACATGCGACATATCAGAATGAATAGCAGGTGTAGGTGTCGCAAGTTTACTCATAACAGAAGGTGAATCAAGTGCAGAGCTAGATGGCACTTCCTTACCTCCCCTCGCAGTTGAGGGATAAATCTTGGTTCTTTCATATTTCAAGTTCTTCATAGTGATCAACAGATATAAATCCCAAGTGACTCAAAGAATAGAGCTATGCTCCCCGGCAACGGCGCCAGAAAATAGTCTTGATAACCCACAAGTATAGGGGATCACAACAGTTTTCGAGGGTAGAGTATTCAACCAAAATTTATTGATTCGACACAAGGGGAGCCAAAGAATATTCTCAAGTATTAAAAATTGAGTTGTCAATTCAACCGCACCTGAAAGACTTAATATCTGCAGCAAAGTATTTAGTAGCAAGGTAATATGGAAGTAACAGTAATGGTGGCAAAAGTAACAGTATTGGTTTTGTAGTGATTGTAATAGTGGCAACGGAGAAGTAACTAAGCAAAGATCAATATGTCAAAAGCTCGTAGGCAATGGATCAGTGATGGATAATTATGTCGGATGCGATTCCTCATGCAATAGTTATAACATAGGGTGACACAGAACTAGCTCCAGTTCATCAATGTAATTTGGGCATGTATTCCGAATATAGTCATACGTGCTTATGGAAAAGAACTTGCATGACATCTTTTGTCCTACCCTCCCGTGGCAGCAGGGTCCTATTGGAAACTAAGGGATATTAAGGCCTCCTTTTAATAGAGTACCGGAACAAAGCATTAACACTTAGTGAATACATGAACTCATCAAACTATAGTCATCACCGGGAGTGGTCCCGATTATTGTCACCTCGGGGTTACTGGATCATAAGTCTTCTCTTCAGCCCATGTCTTTTTCTCCGCCAAAAAATGGGTCTTCAGTTTTTCTGACTCAGCTACGCTAAACTGGAATTTTGAGTCAGCTTTCCGGGTCTCGGTTTCCTGAGCCGCTAGCCGGGTCTTTGCATCGTTCAATTGAGACTCCAGTTCAGCAGTAGCAGCTTGTATGAAGCACAGAGTTACCAACACATTTATATCAGGATTACAACAATAAAAGTCCCAAGTCCTTTGCAAGCAACAACACTTGGCACTTGGGGGCTAATGTCTGTCAAAACAATTTTTCAAAGAAACAGCTCTTATGAATAAAGTCCCAAGCACTTTGCAAGCAACACTACTTGGCACTTGGGGGCTAATGCATATTTCTTGTATCTTAGTAATGATGAGCCAGATGTGTTGTAAACAGTCTCAGCCGACTCATGGGGGCTATACAGTGATAAATAGGACCGACTCATTCATGCTGATTAAACCGGCCCTTGGGGACTACGGATGCAAAATTATGCTATTTCAGCATCCGGTTTAGTTTTAAACCGGACTTCGAGGGAGTCTAGGACAGAAACTTATGGATTCTTATAAGTCTACAGATTATTCAATCTTATGGTAATCAGAAGACTTGGGGGCTGGCAGGATGTACATAACTTATTTAAAGCCGGACGACATACCTCATATTTCTGGTGCATCTGTTTCACTATCTCAATTTCCAAGTCGCGCTGGAGTGTACTTGGTTGAGATAACCAGACAATTTTTCACTGCTACTCAATTGAGCATAGTGGGAGATATCAAACCTCACTTTCCGTCTCTCGATGACTTTTTGCTTGGCAGAATGTTTGGCTAAAACAGATGGGTTCCCCGGTTCAGTAAAACCAGTGCCAGTGATCAGAACGTCGTTAGCGCAAGTCTCTGGCGGTTTAAGTGAGCTTGACGGTTCAATATTAAAAGAGTCAATGTTGGTTTGATCAATAGAGAGGTCAGGCATCTCAGCTTGAGTGTTAGAAGTAGGATCTTCTGGTTGTTGTTCAGAGGCTTCTGGTGCAGAAGCTTGCTGGTCCGGTTCAGCAATTTTAGGGTCTTCAGCCGGCTTGGTCACCTTTGCTTTCTTGTTAGGCTTTGCTTGTCCACTAAAAGAGTTAGGACAAGTCAGTATAATGGTGAGGATATAAAAGTATAGGAGAAAGGTAATTGTTCTTACCCATGGGCAGTCTTGAAAGCCGGTAGCTGGGTTTGAGATAAATTGCCAGAGGAAGAACAAGAAATCTCCTGGAAGTTTGAATCAAAGGAATTGAGTGGCTGGCGAAAGAGACCGGCCAGTAAATAAAAGAGTTAAGGTTAAAAGAACCTCGTTTTGGCGTTTTCGAGGAGCGGGAGTGTTTGGTAAACCAGAGGATAATTCTTCACCTCCGCTCGTCCGGGTCTGACGTCGACTCTCGTGTTGCTGTCATTTCAAAAGAAAGTGAGGATCTAAATAAGCCAAGGGGTGTGAAAACCTTAATTTCCGGGTTACTCACCGAAGTTTCTGTCTTGGCAAAGGTTCAGAGTCGGAGGAAATAATAGTTACCTCTTCTTCAACTACTTGGCTGGCTCTCGTGTCATCCTGATAATAGTCAATGTCAATAAGATAGTTGAAAAACAAGCCAAGAGAGTCAAGGGCTACCTCTGACTCAGAGGTGTCATCCAGCTTAAGCAGATCAGAGGCGCTTGGTTTCTTCTTTTTCTTAGTGATCTTCTTGACGGTTTTCCTGGTGGCTTCCTTGGCAGCCCTGGCCTTCTTGGTAGCTTCATGATCATATGCCTTTTTCCAAAAATCATACTTAGCCTGTAAAAGTTATCAAAGGTTGAGTAGAATGTTTGAATAATGAGGTAAAGGTAAATAAGTTCAGAGACTCACATTCGGTGGCGGGTTAATCTTGCAGAAAGGGGCCAGACCAGTTTAATTGCAAACTTCTGGATCTTCATTATTCAGAAGAGACGTAACCATTTCATCTACTGCCTCGTCGGCTAATGGTGCAGAGCTGTGGCGCAGTGGATCCTTTACATCACCAGTGTAAGCGCACATTAAGCCGGAGCGGCGACTCAAAGGGATGATCCGCCAAGAAACCCAGCACCTGACCAGGTCAACACCAGTTAAGCCGTTTCCTAGTAGAGCTGAGCAAGTTTTGCCCGTTCAGCGATGGTAAGCTTCTCAGGAAGATTGTGCTTTGAGTCCAGGCGCTCGACATGGTAACCCTAGTAGTGGATTCTCGTCAGCCGGAGAGGTATCTTTGCAGTAAAAGCATGTTTGATTCCAATCCTTTGGGTGACTCGCCAGGAGTGCATAAGGGAAAATGGCGTCTCTTCTACGTTGAATTGATATTCCACCAAGTTCCAAACTGGGTCCGTTGGTGAACTCATTCTGGTGGTTTAAATAGAAATATTCTCTAAAGAGGTCGATGCTGGGCTCCTCTTGAAGGTATACTTCGCAGAAGACTTGAAAGTTACAAATATTTGACACGAAATTGGGTCCGATGTCTTGAGGATGGAGTTGGAAAAAATACAGAACTTCTCGGAAAAACTATGAGCTGGGCGGTGAGAAACCCCGGTTCATGTGATCAGTGAATACAATGACTTTGCCATCCTTTGGCTAAGGTCTTTCCACGCTCGGTTCAGGAGTGCGGTAATGCATAACACTCTTTGTAGGTAAGTACCCGACTTTGACAAAGTCTTTGAATGTGCCCTCAGTGACGATGGAGGGGACCCAATTGCATGTATAGACTGTCTTTGGCGGCATGGTGAAAGAAGGAAAACCTAAAGGGAGGAAGTAATTTGCCGGTTCAAATCAGTTAGTGAAATCATAAGTTAACAGTTGTAGTATACGTTCAGAATGGCGGCTTAAGTGAGGACTAATGATATATGATTAATTGTAAACCGGATATGTAAGCCGCCATGACACGTACTGGTATTCAAAGATCTGACAAGAGCAAAATTTTACTAAGTATGGAGACAAACAAGTTTTGCAGATTGAAGCTACGAGATTGAATCTGCGGCAGTTCAGGAAAAAGGAAATAAATCCTAAATGTAAAGTGGTGGCAGCAGGAAAGTGGAGGTGCTTGGATGAGATCCGCTGCGACAAGGATATATTCTAGTATAAAAATAGGTGCTAAAACTGCTACCGCGCGAGGTTTGTACTACTTTCAGATCAAAACTATGGTTTTGGGATGATGAAGAGGAAGAACGGTGATGAACATCGATGAACAGAGAAACCCTAATGGAGATCCGTTACAACAGAGATAGAAAAGAAGTACTTACTGGATATATGGAACAGCAAAGAGGCGCTGCAGTTTTCTGGTCCAGTACAGGGTGATGTAGCGGCCGAGGTCGAGGAAGACGATGAGCTTCACAGCAGCGCCGGTGTTCAGAAGCACAGACGCGTCACAAAGGAAGGTGGAAGATGAGAAGGAGAAGAGAGGAGAATGAGAAGAGGGCGGCTTGACCCTATTTATAAGGAAAAGAGTAACAGGTGGGCGCGAAAAACAAGGAGGCCAAATGATGATTATCCAACTAATTGAACGCCTCAATTTTTGGGAGATCATTAAAGATAAATATCCGTTAAAGATACGTTATGTCACGTGCGAAGTTAATGGTAGATGACGTCATGGAGTTTTTCCGAAATTTCTGGAGATGATGTCATGACGGGTTACACTGTTTCACAACAGATAAAGAAGGATTTTTCTAAGTGTTGAAGATTGACATGAATAAATTCAAATCAACCTGGGGCCTAATGTTGGGGATATGACTATCAGATATGACCCGCCCAGGAGGGGCCGGGTCATCCCTATGGCGGTTCATCTGGATAAAGTCCAAGAGGATATTAACGATGGCGGTTCGTATATAGGCTTAGTAAAAGGCCTAAACCCGGAGGCGGCTTATAGCCCATAAAGTGTAAACCACCATGTACATGTAGACTTGTAATGTAAGGCATGTAAGATAAGTCACCGAGCCGGACACGTTGTATGAGACGGCCGGGACTCGTAGGCCGCAGGGCGTCAACCCATGTATATAAGGGGACGTCCCAGCAGCGGCTTAGGGCAAGAGAAAACAAGTCGAAAGGCAGGCAAAGCGTGTTTGCTCCCTGGTAATCGAAACCCTAGCAATACCACCTCAAACTGGAGTAGGCCTTTACCTTCACCGCAAGGGGCCGAACCAGTATAAACTCTCCGTGTCCTTTGTCCGTTTAACCCCTTTAAGCTAACCTCGTCGCAATGGCTCCACAACTAAGTCCTTCCATGAGGACATCTGCCGTGACACTTCCATGATAGTTATGGTTGGTTTGGTTGCATCCTTCAATGTAATTACTATGAAATGCATTTAGATTCTCATTGACTAGGATTATGTGAGTTTGAGCATATTGTGAAGCACTATAGACCCCGTATACATCTTGGAATTCAACAATGATTGCAACTATTGAATTGTATAGACCATTACATTCGAAGTCAATAGCCTAATATATTTATTTCACAATTACAACAAATGATTAATTCATTACAAACTAAGAAAACAAATGTGTACTGCCTCCGTTTTTATTTAAGTCCGCGTATTAGCATTGGTCAAAGTCAAGTTTTGTAAACTCTCAGAAAGTGTATAACAAAAAGTATTAACATATACAATATAGTAACAAATAAATACCATTAGATTCATTATTGAATGTACTTTCACATCATACATATTTTTTATGGTAAATGCTTATCTTTTTCTATAAACTTGGTAAAACTTTAGGAAGTTTGACTTCGGTCAAACCTAATATGCAAAGTTAATAAAAACGGAGGGAGTACTAGTAGTTACTATTACTACTCGCTAGTTGCTTAGACCAATCACCCAGCACGCCACACGGGGAGTTCAGTGTCACAAAATTTTGAGGTCGGCGGAAAATCTCCCATGACCCTGATTCGAGTAGTGCGAAGTTACCATCATAGCCTTCAGAACAGGCCTACGGATGACGCTTGGTAGGGGGCTATTTTCATAACTTCATGTTCACCCTACCCAGCCAACCCCACCCCGGCACCCAGAGTAGTACACCTAAATACTCCCCATTTTCTGTACCCACCGCAAAATAGACTTCTCCACGGCACCGCAGCCTTCGTGCTCCTCCCCTTCTAAATCGGCACACTCGTCCACCGCAGCGCATCTGCCTCATCAGCGACCTCGTATGCCGCATTGGAGCCAGTCCACTATCGTCGTCGTACACGGAGCCTCTTCCCCGACACCGTCTTCCACGATCTCAAATCTGCTTCCCGGAAGCCGACGCCAAGCATAGAAGCACCACCGTCGTGGAAAATGAACTGACTCCCGTTGCCGACCATGATGCATAGAGGCCGCCATGACCATCGTTCTCCTCCTCGATTGGTAATGTGTGTATTGAATCACTTAGCAGTACATGTGCAATTCCAATTTTGTTCATACCTACCCTTCAAATTTCCTGGTTGCTATTGTTCCCATAAAAGTAATTGGTTATAGCCTCCATTGTCCAACAAAATATCAACTTGTAATTGTGCGTCGCTCCTGTATCGCGCTGTGCTTGGGTAGGTTCTTCATCTGCAACCACTAGTGTGGCAATGATGAAAAGTTTTTTAGAACTAGCAAGATGCCCATGCGTTGCACGCATAAATATGCATTTGTATGAGTAGTTTATTTTGTGGGAGAAATGGATGAATGAGGGAAGGCCTTATTTGCAAATCTGGAGAGGGGTATGGGTATCTTTCTGCAAAATTGCCATAGTTTCCTTCCTATCTGCCGGATATAAATCGGATGGCCTGTATTGCAGGATGGCAGGCACGCCATCATCACCAACTCTGTTTTTTAAAAGAAAAAAAGAGTAGAGAGTAGAGAAGTAGAGAGAAATATTAAATATAAAATAAATATAACACTAGAGAAGAGAGTAGAGATAGCAGGGACGTCGGGAAAGGATTGCGCGCGCGGGGAAAAAATCGGCTAGGCACGCGCTAGTTTTGGCGCGTGGCGTCTGGCGTGCTTTATAAAATCCAACGCCCTCCCACCGCTCTGTGCCTTGCCACCGATCTCTCCCCGCTCTGTGCCTTGCCACCGCTCTCTCCCTGCTCTGTGCCTTGCCACCACTCTCTCCCCGCTCTTTCTCGCCTCGTCGCCGCCACGCCACCATGCTGCCGCGTCGCCGGGAAACTTGGGGATACTGCGGCATCTACGCGTGCCCCTCCGGCGGCTTCTCCATCGAGATTCGGTTCCGCGGGATGCGCCTCGGCCTCGGCAATTTCGACACCGCCAACAAGTCCGCCCGCGTGTACGACGCGGCGGTGTGGTGCCTCCGGTGGCCTCATAGAACATTGAACTTCCCCAATGTGCCGACGCGGGAGCGGGTGCAGGAGCTCGCGCCTCTGTCGTGGCTTATCACCAACGAGGATCGTCGCGACAACTGGAGGCGGGAGCACCGCCTCGGCATCGCCGTGATGGAGGAGGAAGCCATAGCGCTGTGGCGCCAATGCTTCTCGTAGGACATCATCAACGAGCGCGAGTTCTACGCGCAAAGGAGGGCGGAGCGAGCCGCCTATCGCGAGGACAAGCCAACGTGAAAAGCGGACGCTCGATTCAGCATGAGGCTAGGAGCATCGTCGCCCTGGGAATCCGACGATGATCGGTACCTTCGTGCCTACATTGAGACGTCGGAGGAGGACATCACCGAGGAGGAGTTGGACGACGAGGAGTAGTTGAACTATCTATTTTTTTATCTATCTATGTTATATCTATGTTGAGAACTATCCTCTAGTCTCTAGTCTCTAGTCTCTATCTCTACTTCTCGATCTCAGCACTATAAACGCTTTTTTAAAGTGCCGCGTGTTGCGCTTCTGTTGGAGATGCTCTAACATGGCAGACGAGTGCTTTAATGTTGCCCATAAAATGCGTGAGTATTACTAGTAGTATATTTTTCTTGCCATATTGAGATTTAAAACCACGAGTGCGAACATGCAGAGGAGAAATGAAGACCAAACACGGGATAATGGGGACATATTCAAGGAGCATGGAAAGTTAAATAGGAGCTGCACCGAACCTGTAAAACGAGCTTTGGTAACACCCTTTCAATTACTTTCGTTTAGCCTCGTGTTCTTCGATGTGTATATGTTTTAGTTTCTATTTCTCTTAGCCTCGTGTTCTTTGATGTGTAACAAGAAGAGTCTTAATCATCCTAATGCTTTTGTTTTTAGCTTGATGTAGCACTACAAAAAAAAGACACATCCGTGACATTTTGGGCCGAACGAATTTTTTTTCTGTCATACATATGACACTTCTATGATGATAATTGTGACAAAACCCGGTATCATCATAGATGTGGTGGGCTTCTACTTCTATGACAAAAAATCATGATAGAAAATGGGCTTTTCGTCCTGGGCGGGCCGGAGATGCAGCTGCATGACATTCTTTGGGCCGTCCATGGCAGAAAAAACCGTAGTAGAAGCGAGGGGGAGGAAAATTTCGGGGAGTTCCCGGTTACGGTGGGAGGCCCGGGGCCGAGCGATGCGCGTTTCTCTCGTACACGTATGCGCGTGTGTGCGAGGCGTTGGCTCTAACTGAACCCGAGCGAGGCATTGGGCTCTAACTGAACCCGAGTGATTGCACTGCAGGCTACGCTTTACTGAACCCAAGCGATCGATCGATGGCTGCTAACTGAACCCGATCGAGCGATTCCTTTGCTACTGCTGCTAAATGAAGTCGATTGATGGGATGAACAGTGAGCGTTGTGGGGGGGGGGGTTGGATGAACAGTGAGCGGTGGCGTTGCCTCTAGATGAACAGGACCCCGTGGTGTGGTGGAGGGCTGGATGAACAGTAGACTGTGGAGGGGTGCCCGTGGAGGGGTGGATGAACAGGACCCCGTGGTGTGGAGGGCTGGATGAACAGTAGACGGTGGATGGGTTCCCATGGAGGGGTGGTTGAACAAGACCCCGTGGTGTGGAGGGCTGGATGAACAGTAGACGGTGGAGGGGTGCCCGTGGAGGGGTGGTTGAACAGGACCCCGTGATGTGGAGGGCTGGATGAACAGTAGACGGTGGAGGGGTGGTTGAACAGTAGTCGGTGGAGTAGCGCACGGTGGAGGCTGGATGAATAGGAGCCCATGGAGGCTGGATGAACAGGAGCTCGTGGAGGCTGGAGGAGGTTGACGGTGGAGATGAACAGTATCCCGTGGAGTCCCGTTTTGCGGTACGCCACAGCACTCCTGTCGTGGGTTTGTCACGGCAGATGTCCTTGTGAAAGGACTTAGTCGTGGAACCATCGCTATGGGTTAGCTTAAGGGGTTAAACCGGAAAAGGGACACGGGGAATTTTATACTAGTTCGGCCCCTTCGAGGAAGGTAAAAGCCTACGTCTAGTTGTGATCGGTATTGCTAGGGTTTCGAAGGCCAGGGAGCGAATCTGCTTTGTCTGGCTCTCGAGTTGTTGTTCCTTAAACCGCTGTCGGGTCGTCCCTTTATATAAATAGGTTGACGCCCGCCGGTTTACAGAGTCCCGAGCTGGATCATAAACGTATCCGGTTCGGTCTCTATCCTTCCTATCTTACAATACAAGTTACATGACTAAACTGGTTTACATTTACAGGCCTTAACCCGCCTTTGGGCCTTGGGCCTCCATGAAGCGCCATCATCCTTGCATCTTTATGGGCTTCTAATCTTCAAGGAGTCAACCCAGCTACATAAGGCTGGTTTACCTCCAGTAGTAATACCCCCAACATTAGGCCCCATATTGGTTTGAACTTGTTCATGTCAATCTTCCACACTTAGAAAAATCTTCTCCTATCTTCACTTTTGATCTTGTAAACCGTCGTGACGTCATACTTCAAAATTATGATAAACCGCCTTGATGTCATCCATCCATTGATGTCGGAGATTACCTTCATTTAATATATATTCAGTCATCGAGGCGACACCTTTATTAACTTATCCATTTTTTGGGCTCCTCGATTCCCGTGCTTGCCGTTTTATCGCTTCGTCTTATAAATAGGACTGAGGGGTCATTTTCACCTTTTCCCCCCGTGCCTCTTCGCGTCGTCTTCCTTGCGCCGCTCACCCTCTGGAGCTCCGCCGCCACCGTCGACCGTCGCCTTTGCTCCGACCCTGGCCGCTGCATCACCCTGAATGCACCAGAATACTGCGGCGCCTTTCCGCTTCCTCACCAGCTCCGGTAAGTTCTCCACTTTTTTTGCCACAGATCTGTTCTAGGGTTTCGATGTTCTTCGCAGTTCTTCCGAAGTTCATCAGTGTAGTTCTTCCCTTTCTTGCTTTAGTACGTAGATGGATACTTCATGCTTGACGCATCTCTTGCCGTAGCTAATCTACCATGGTCACCACAAATCCTTATGTGCAAAGAACTGATCTAGTCTATCATAAATTGCTTTAGTTCTGCCCCTTCAAGATCCAACTTTTTTGTTTTTCTGTCTTATCTTAGATCCGTAAGTTTTATCTGTCACTGTGAGATCCGTTTCTCCTCACACCAATATAGGCGGTTTGACCTTGTATAACAGTCTATGCCATTAGCCCTCTGATAAACCGGAGGAGCATTTTACCTTCATAAGTATGCTCCAGTTTAATAGTGTCTGAGCAATCCTGTGCTAGTATACCCTTTCTCCTATTGCATTAGTCTCCGGGTTGTACCATTTCACATATCAGTATGTTTCTTACTTCCTTGTCTCTTGTATGTAATCATACATAATTTATAAACCGGCCTTTCATTTTCATTTTGTTTGCTTTGCAATGGCCAAAAAATTCACTGCCTGCAACTGGGCTCGTTCCCGGGTTACTGAGGCTCAGTTGAATGAGATGGTTGGCATCGGCTCTCTGCCTAAGAAAACTGAGATCAAATGGCGAGTACCAGGAACAGACAATCCTCCAACCCCAAGACAGGGCGAGGTGGTGGTCTTTGTTGACCATATAGGCCGTGTTTTCAAACTGCCAGGGTCAAAGTTTTATCGAGATGTGCTTGCCAGCTTCCAAGTGCATCCACAAGATATTGGTCCCAACTCAGTTTCCAACTTATGCAACTTCCAGGTCTTCTGTGAAGTATATTTACAAGAAGAACCAACTGCCGAACTGTTCCGGGATTTCTTTCACTTAAACTGGCGCACAGAGTTTGTAAATGGCCCGAACACAGAGCTTGGTGGTGTATCGATTCAAAAGCGGAAGGAAGTGGAATTTCCTCATGCCAAACATCATAGCCACCCAAAGGAATGGAACCAAACATGGTTTTATTGCAGAGACACTTCGCCTGAGGATGAAAATCCCCTCCCCGGCTTTTGTGATCACAGACTATCCAATACTCACCCAATGCCACAATGTCTGAGCTCTTCAGAAAGGGCGAAATATGCTCCTCAACTCGCCAAGCTCCGGGCCTTTATGTCAAACGGTTTAACAGGCGTGGATTTTGTGCGCTGCTGGATATCCTGGAGTATCTTGCCGCTAAGTCGGCGTCCCGGTTTAATGTGCGAATATACCGGTGAGGTTGACGACCCTCAACGCCATTGCAACATCCAATTATCTGAGGAAGAAGTTACTGAAGGTGTAAAGAAGATTCTGAATGAATCAGAACTGGTCTGTAGTCAAACCGGTCTGAGCCCCTTCTATGCCAAGAACAAACCACCTGCTGTAAGCATTACACTTCATCTTCATCTCTAATATCTTTAACTTATACAATCTGTAACCCTTCTTCTTTATATATATAGGGTGATGACCCCTTTTGGAAACGAAAATCCATAGAGAAAGCGGCAAAGCCAACTGGAGACAAAGCGGTCAAGCCATCCCGCCCGAAGACCAAAGCTGTAAAACGGACGTCAAAGCGGAAAACGGCTGACCGGATTAATATGGAACTTGATGATGATACTGATGATCCAGAAGTTGAGGTAGAACTTGACTCACTTGGCTCTCTTTTTATGCATCTTGTTAACAATGATCTTCCTCAGGAGGAGGCAGAAGCTAGTCAAGCTGATGACGTAGAGGTAATTACCCTTTCCTCCGGTTCAGACTCTATGCCAACACAAAAAACTCGCCAAGCAATCCGGAAAGTAAGCTTTTCTCATCCTCTTGCTCACTTGGATCCAACATTTATTTTGAAGACTCAACAGCATGAAGCTCGCTGGACAACCCGGCACAGTGTCCAACAGGTCACTTCTGCCGGTTTACCTGACACTCCGGTTCGGAAGCGCCGGTCTGAGGTCTCTCCTACTTCTGACCATTCTTACCCCAAGGTAGGTTATTTCAGACAGCCTCTTAATCCGTCCGATTCAAATTATCAGGTGACACCTCCTTCCTCTTTTGGTGAATCGATAGCAACTCAACTCCCCCCTTTGAAAACTGTGGCCGGGTGAGTTGTAAAAAACCTTTCCTTTCAATGCGCCCTAAATCCTTTGAATAGGATGTTAATCCTTTTTTATTCTGTTTGCAGAGCCAAAGCCAGACCCAGCAGGAAAGCTCGGGTCACCAATCTGCCAGAAGACCCTGTCATCGAAGAAGAAGAACCAAGAGGTGAACTGGAATAGACTGATGAACCGAAAGGCCCCCATCCTGAAGCTACTTTTGATGATCCGCCCCTTGAAGGCCAACATACCAACGAACCAACAGATGCTGAGCCTGCCGCACCCGATACTGAACCGGCTGAACCAAACCGGGCTAGTCCAATGAAAGAAACTGAAATTCCATCATCATCCACCAAAAATCCTGAAGGCCAAGGTGATGATGTTATTATTACCGGAATAGGCCACAGCTCTCCTGGCCATCCCGTCATTTTAGCTCAGCATAGTGCCAAAGAAGAGCAAATTGCCAGGGATAAAGGTAAATGGAGCAGCGACTTATCAAACTATGCTCATCTTAACGCTGATGAGCTTCACTCCGGCTTCTTGAACCATCTGCACTCAAACCGGGATTACGAAGCCGGTTTGGTGAACTTGATGAAAGAGCGATATGAGGTAAATTCTTCTACCTCTGTATATTGATTTATAGCTGAAACACTATCCCAAGTAGCCCCCAAGGGCCGTTTTATGATTGTTAATCACAAACTGGGTCTTTGTAACACTTCAAGCATCCCATCATTGATCCTTGCAAAGGCGTGTCGCCAATAATAGATAAGACTCATCTTTGAGAAAAAAAATAGATAACTTTCTGCAGCATAGCCCCCAAAGGCCGGTTTAACTTGGCAAGTTAATCCGGTTTTTAATCCACACAGCCGTTTTTTAGAACAGGCGTACATTAGCCCCCAAGTGTCAAGGATAATGCTTGCATTGTTCTGGAGACTTGTATAAAGTGTAGTATTTGAGAGCAAATAGGCATTAGCCCCCAAGTATGAAGTGGATAACTTGTTATATGCTTTATACTTAGTGCATAAATATGTTGTTTGTTGAATATACCTTCAATGTTGCAGGCTGAATTGAGAAGCAAAGATGCCTGAAACTCTGACTTGCAAGAAAATGTGAAGTCTCAACAAGCCGAAGCTGCAAAAGCCAAAGAGGAGCTGACCCAGGCCCTGGCCGGAATGGAAAAGCTGAAAGAATCCTTCAACCAAGATCATGCTGAATGGGAAACTGAAAAAGCCGGTTTAACCAAAAGAGTTGTAGACGCCGAGGCAGCCCTGAAACCAGTGGTTGAAGAACTAGACGGTTTAAGCATCAAATCAATGCTATGACCTCTGCTATCTTTGGTAAGTGTCTGCTTATGTATGTTGCGCCAGTCAATGAATCTTAAAACTGACCAAAATGTTGATAAAATCTTTGGCAGGCACTCGGATCACTCATCTTGGTGCAGATATGCGGATGAAGCTCAAAGAGGCATATACATTGGTTGAGCAACTATACTCTGGGTCTCAGCGGGCCATTAGTACGTCGGCTTATAACAAACCGGCTCCAACTTTGATTAAGGAGACCCTTGAGAAGCTGGGCATGTTACCGGCGCGTATTGCCGAGTTGAAGAGAGCCGCTGCCAGAGCAGGAGCATTAACCGCCCTTATTCGAGCCAAGGCCTGGATTCCAGACCTTGAAGCGGAGGATATCATTAAAGGATATCCAGGCGTTAAATAAGACGGTTCAAACTTTGACAATGATGATCTTCGGCGGCTGACCAAACAGATGCGGCCAGCGGCCAGCAAGTTGGCTGAGGATACCGATTTGTCCCATTTTCAACCGTTTTATGATGCAGAAGGGAAAAGACAGCCGGCCGACATCCATGAAGTCGAAGAACTTGTGCCTCCGATTCGTAAGCACACTTACGCCCCTAATATTAACCCTTCTGATCTTAACCATGAGGAAGCAGTGTTCCAAGCTTTAACCGGAATCGATTGGTCAACGGCTGATTTCTAGCGACTGGGGAGGGATGAAGAAGTGCCTACATCAACTGATCCGCAACCGTCAAACCGTCGTGATGAAGAGTCCTGATCCAGTCGCCGGTTTATATGGCTACTGTGAAAAACAATGGCACTGTTTGAGCCGCTTTGAAGCTTCATGTAATAGGATAGCTGAAACTCTGTTTATCTGCCATGCCATCGAGCATGTTTTGTAACATTTTGTGACAATCTGTGCCGCCCTTCGGGATATATTTTATGCATAGCCTATAATGACTTGCCTGCCTGGGTACAAAAATTTAAAAGCGTCTAGCGGTTTATCGCTAGACATGTCATAATATCCAAGAAGTATATAGTACTTAAATGAATAATCAAGTGTTTGTACAAAAAGTAATGTACAGAACATACCTCAGTGATTGCCCAAACGTGTATACGGCAAAGGTGTTAATACCAATCCGGAACGTTTGATAATTTCATCTTCATAATGCTGGTCTATATATTAAACCCGACCGGTATAACTACCGGATTTTCTTTATAACACTGGTGATTTAGTCAAACCAGACCGGGTCAATGAACACCGGTTTATAATTGATCATGTGCCAACAACTGGTAGTTGAAAAGCAAGCCGGGTCAAGGACGCCGGTTTAACAAAAATACTTATGATTTTCAATAAACAAAATTCAAATAGGAAAATATGCGAGGCTTTTTACGAGCTGCCAGGCTCCAAATCGAGGCTTTTCATGGGCTGCCAGGCCTCTGAGTTAAACCATTTAACAAAGCCTTTTAAGATGGGCCGCCAATTAACCAATCATCATTTTAACTGTGACAAGTTCAGGGTCTGTAAAAGATTGACTTGTCAAACGTTCGATGGGTCATACCAGGATTACCTGGATAGGAGTGGCTTACTTGATGAAGGCAGGCTAACCCGGGTTTTTAGGTGAATACACTAGGCTTCCAAGCCGTGGCTTGATAGCCAATTACGAGGGTCCTTTCAAACTCTTTGTTGCTTTGCAAAAAAGAGCCCCCAAGTAACTTTGTGAGCGATGCTCAGTGTGTGCCTATGTTTGAGTCTGTACTGTGTACAACACTCTCTTTGGCTCCACAGATTTTTCCTTGTGTGGCTGAAATGCCTATCAAGAGGTGTAGCTGTGGTTCAAACATGACCAAGCTCCCTAGTGATTTTGTTTATCTCTATGCAGCTGCTAAAGCCGGTTTAACAAAGACTCCGCTTTGTTAGTTAACTTGTAAAAGCACACACATGATATAAGAAAGAACAGATACCCCGCTTATAACGGAGGCTCCGGTTTATTATATGATATATACACTGTCATAAATATGTACAAATGAAGAGCCTATGGCTTCAAGTATAGTAAGGCCGAAGGAGAGCTATGTTCCATGGCCGCTCTATCTCCTCCTCTGATTGACGTGAGTCTTCATGCTCTCGAACATCAATGAGGTAGTAAGATCCGTTGTGCAGATTTTTGCTGACCACAAAGGGTCCTTACCAAGGGGGGATAACTTGTGCATATCAGTCTGATCCTGGATGAGCCGGAGCACCAAATCACCTTCTTGAAAGGTTGTAGTTTTAACCCGGCGGCTATGATAACATCGAAGATCTTGTTGATAAATCGCCATACGTGCTGCTGCAAGATCACGCTCTTCATCCAACAGGTCCAGAGAATCCTGACGTGCCTTCTCATTATCAGCTTCAACATAAGATGCAACACGGGGCGAATCGTGATGGATGTCACTAGGAAGAACTGCCTCCGCTCCATAAACCATGAAAAAGGTGTGTGACCCATAGACCTATTGGGTGTGGTGTTGATGCTCCATAAGACAGAAGGTAGCTCCTCAACCCAACAACCCGGCGTCCGCTTTAAGGGAACCATAAGACTTGGTTTGATACCCCTTAGAATTTCTTGATTTGCCCTTTCCGCTTGACCATTAGATTGGGGGTGAGCCACTGATGCTAGATCAAGCCGGATGTTCTCACATTGACAGAATTCTTCCATCTCCCCTTTTGACAGATTAGTGCCATTATCTGTTATAATACTGTGTGGAAAACCAAACCGGAATATCACCTTTTTGATGAATTGAACCACCGTGGCTGCATCACACTTGCTGACTGGCTTTGCCTCCACCCATTTAGTGAATTTATCAACTACTACTAACAGGTGGGTCTTCTTGTCCTTAGAACGCTTGAAGGGTCCAACCATATCAAGCCCCCAAGTTGCAAATGGCCATGTAATTGGAATCATCCGCAACTCTTGAGCCGGAACGTGCGCACGGCGGGCAAATTTTTGACATCCATCACATCTCTTGACTAAATCCTCCGCATCAGCATGCGCCGTCAACCAGTAAAAACTGTGGCGAAAAGCTTTGGCAACCAACGACTTTGAACCGGCATGGTGACCACAATCCCCTTCATGGATTTCTCGAAAAATCTCACGACCTTCTTGAGGAGAAACACATCGCTGAATTGCTCCTGAAACACTGTAACAATGTAACTCCCCGTTGAGTATGGTCATGGACTTGGAACGCCGGATTATCTGTCGAGCCAACGTTTCCTCATCTGGTAACTCGCCCCGGTTCATGTAATCCAGATATGGGATCGTCCAATCCGGTAAGGCATGCAGAGCTGCCACCAACTGAGCCTCCGGATCAGGAATAGCCAAATCTTCTTCAGTTGGTATTTTGACTGACGGATTGTGCAACACATCAAGAAAGACATTAGGCGGAACCGGTTTACGTTGGGAACCAAGACGACTTAAAGTGTCCGCCGCTTCATTCTTCTGCCGGTCTATATGGTCCACCTGATAACCTTTAAAGTGACTAGCCACTGCGTCCACCTCTCGCCGATATGCAGCCATGAGTGGGTCTTTAGAATCCCAAGTGCCAGACACCTGCTGGGCCACTAGATCTAAATCGCCGAAGCACTTAACCCGGCTCAAATTCATCTCTTTAGCCATCCGAAGCCCGTGGAGTAAAGCCTCATATTCAGCTGCATTGTTAGTACAAGGGAACATTAAACGGAGGACATAACAAAACTTGTCACCTCGTGGGGAAGTTAATACGACTCCAGCCCCCGAGCCCTCCAACTATCTGGATCCATCAAAATGAATAGTCCAATATGTATTATCTGGTTTCTCTTCAGGTGCCTGTAACTCCGTCCAATCGTTGATGAAATCCACGAGTGCCTGGGACTTGATCGCCGTGCGGGGTATATATTTGAGCCCATGAGGTCCAAGCTCAATGGCCCACTTGGCAACCCGGCCAGTTGCCTCTCTGTTTTGAATGATGTCGCCCAGAGGAGCTGAACTGACCACTGTGATGGGATGGCCCTGAAAATAGTGTTTAAGCTTCCGGCTTGCCATAAACACCTCATACACCAGTTTCTGCCAATGTGGATACCTCTGTTTTGACTCAATGAGCACCTCACTGATATAATAAACCGGCCTTTGAACCGGATACTCCTTGCCAGACTCCTTGCGCTCTACCACAATGGCTACGCTAACAGCGCGGGCATTAGCAGCCACATATAATAATAATGGCTCTTTATCGATCGGCGCTGCCAACACGGGCGGTTCAGCTAGCCGCCTCTTCAGATCCTCGAACGCCTTATCAGCTGCCTCACTCCAGACAAAGTTATCTGTTTTCTTGAGCATCTGATATAAGGGGATGGCCTTCTCTCCAAGGCGGCTGATAAACCGGCTCAAGGCTGTAATCCGGCCGGCCAGACGTTGAACATCGTTAATACATGCCGGTTTAGCCAAGGATGTAATTGCTGCAATCTTTTCCGGACTAGCCTCAATGCCTCTGTTTGAAACCAGAAAGCCTAAGAGCTTGCCTGCCGGGACACCGAAAATGCACTTCTCCGGATTGAGCATCACCTTGTAAACCCAGAGATTGTCAAAGGTTTCCCGTAGATCATCTATCAATGTTCTCCTCCTTTCTAGCTTTGACCACAATATCATCCACATACGCATGAACATTGCGCCAAATTTGTTTATGAAGGCAATTCTGAACACATCGCTGGTAAGTCGCCTGGGCACTCTTGAGTCCAAAGGGCATAGAAACATAGCAGAAGGCTCCAAAGGGAGTTATGAAGGCTGTTTTCTCTTGGTCCTTAACCGCCATTTTGATCTGATGATAACCAGAGTAAGCATCCAGAAAACACAAACGGTCACAACCCGCCGTAGCATCAATTATCTGATCAATGCGAGGGAGAGCAAAGGGGTCTGCAGGGAAATCTTTGTTTAAATCCGTGTAGTCCACACACATGCGCCAAGTGCCGTTTTTCTTAAGAACCAGCACCGGATTGGCTAACCACTCTGGATGAAAAACTTCGACAATAAACCCAGCAGCCAATAGATGGGCTACCTCTTCACCTATAGCCTTGTGTCTCTCCTCGTTGAAACGACAGAGGAACTGCCGGACCGGTTTGAACTTAGGATCAATGTTGAGTGTTTGCTCAGCGAGTTCCCTCGATACACCTGGCATGTCAGAAGGTTTCCATGCGAAGATGTCCTGATTCTCACGGATGAACTCGATGAGCGCGCTTTCCTATTTGGGATCCAGGTTAGCGCTGATGCTGAACTATTTGGATGAATCTCCAGGAACAAAGTCAACCATCTTAGTGTCTGTAGCCGATTTGAACTTCAATGCTGGATCATGTTCCGTAGTTGGCTTTTTTAAAGAGGTCATGTCTGCCGGATCAACTTGCTCCTTATAGAATTTTAACTCCTTCGTGGCACAAACCGACTCCGCATAAGCCGCATCGCCTTCTTCGCACTCCAAAGCAATCTTTCTACTTCCATGTACTGTGATAGTCCCTTTATGACCTGGCATTTTAAGCTATAGATAAACATAACATGGCCTTGCCATAAACTTAGCATAAACCGGCTGCCCAAACAAGGCGTGGTACGGACTTTTGATCTTTACCACCTCAAATGTCAATGTTTGTGACCTTGAATCGTAGTCATCTCCAAAAGCTACCTCCAAAGCTATCTTACCAACAGGATATGTAGACTTACCAGACACCACACCATGAAAGACCGTATTTGACGGTTTAAGATCCTTATCTGTCAACCCCATACGGCGGAATGTATCATAATACAAAATATTGATACTACTTCCCCTGTCCATGAGCACTTTAGTGAACTTGTATCCCCCGACTTGAGGGGCTACCACCAAGGCCAAATGACCTGGATTATCAACCCGGGGTGGGTGATCATCTCTACTCCACAAAATAGGTTGCTCAGACCAGCGTAAATACTGAGGTACTGCCGGCTCAACAGAGTTGACTGTCCTTTTGTGAATCTTCTGATCACGTTTGCACAAACTAGTAGTGAAGACATGATATTGCCCGCTGTTCAGCTGTTTGGGATTGCTCTGATAACCTGACTGCTGCTGCTGCTAACTCCCCTGATGGTTGTAACCTCCCTGGTTGCCTTGGTGTCCTTGATTGACGTGTCCGGTTTGGTTGCCTGGAAACCCTGAACCAGAACCACCACCTCCATAACCCGGCCCGTGGAAACCTCCTCCTGAACCGCCGGGCGGGATGTTGTCATATTGGAACATATTGGAATTCTTGAAGCCCCGCATGATATAGCAATCTTTCCAAAGATGTGACATCGGCTTCTCCTTCGATCCATGCTTTGGACAGGGCTGATTTAACAGGCGCTTCAAATTGTTGCCTGAACCTCCACTCCTCTGGGCTGCTTGCCCTTATGGCGCTGGCCATTCTCCTGTGCGCTAGTATTTGCAACAAAGTCCAAGCTAGTGTCGGCCTTGCGCTTTCCACCGCTTCCATGGCCTGCCGGATTATGTTGCTGACCTTTGGCATTGACGTTCTTCTTACCTTTCTCCGGTTTGTCCTCCTCTAAATCCAGATCCTTGGTATTATCTGAATCGGCATATTTAATCAAAGCGGCCATGAGTGTTGACATGTCATTGCAGTGACGTTTGAGTTTTCCCAACTTCTGTTTTAACAGTTTGAAACGACAATTGCCCTCTAATGTTAACACTGCCGTGTCTGCATTGATACGATCTGATGAATGCAAAATTGCTGAGACTCGTTTGACGCAATGGGTCATGGACTCCCCTTCCTCTTAGACACAAGCGGCCAGATCTATGATTGACATCGGCTGCTTACACGTATCCTTGAAGTTCTAGATAAACCAGTGCTTCAATTCGGCCCATGATCCAACAGAGTTGGTTGGCAAGCTCTTCAGCCAAGTGCGAGCTATTCCTTCCAACATCATGGTGAAATATTTAGCACACACTGCCTCATCCACATCTAACATCCCCATTGCCATCTCATAGCTTTCCACCCACGCCTCTGGTTGCAAATCGGCGGTGTAATTTGGTACCTTGCGAGGTCCCTTTAAATCCTTGGGCAGTCTCACATTACGTAAAGCGGGAGTCAAACACGACACCCCTAAGGAACTTAACATCACCCCTGGCTCCATGGAGGCCTTGGGGTGAACCGGAGTATGCTGTCGTGCTCCGTGTCGAGCTGTCAACTCGGCCTCTCGACGTGCATGGCCATGGTCCACAACATCTTGCGCATTAGCGCCTCCCCCAGCCGGGTTGTTCCCCCGTGGTGAATTTCGGCGATGTGCGCTACTGGACACGACCGGTTCGTCCTCCACGTGTCTTCTATAACTCCGACTTGGACGGGGAGTGGAATGGATCCTCTCACGACAGTGTGAATACGCCTGCTGTTGATTTAGCGCTGTTTGAAGGAGATCCCTGGCCCGACGTGCTTCCACTGCAACTGGTGACTTGCCGTTGGTTGGGAGGGCCGCCAGGCGTGAAGCGGCGGCCACAATGTTGTCCAATGGGTTGGAATAATGCCCGGGCGGCGTCGATGGCACAACGTTGTTCTGGCGAGGCAGGTCCGTCGTGCGTGGCTGAACCGGCGCTCCTGCTCCCGGCGCCCCCGCCCGGTTTAGTGTGGGTTGGTTACCAGCTCCTGCACCTGGTGTGTTCAAAAGATTCTGCGGCTCATAAACTGACGGGAGACATGATCGATACCTTCTTCTCATGACTTCCTCTGAAGCATTCTGATCCAGTCTAATCCGGTAGGCCTGCACTTCCAATTCGGCCCGCTCTGTAGACATCCTGGAATTCTCTGTTGCCAAGTCCGCTTTAGCCTGGGCTATCTGATCTTTCACTTTTGCAATCTCCACATTGTGCTGATCCCTGGCTGCTGCATCCACCTCCGCGGACATCAATGTTGCCAGAGCGTCGAACAAATCAGACAAGACTTGGGCCGGAGGTGGCGCCGAGCTTCCTGCCCCTGCTGGTGTGGCCATTGTTGAACTGGAGAGCATTGCTGCGGCGGTAGATGAATGAGGTGCCGATTGTGTGCCGGCCATGAAGATGGCGGCCCGGTTTGGCAGAACAGGGGAATCCGAATACTGTTGCCCTCGGATCCTCCCTCAATCCAGCCGTCCTGCAACTGGTAAAGCGATTCGGTCTCTCCAGAAGACTCGTCATCAGAGCAGACTATGGTTTCTCCATTAGACACCAGTCCATCCTCGTATCTCGATCCATGGACGACACCTACGAAAACATGCCTTGCCTCAAGCCGAACCGGCGAAGAACTTGCACGCCGAGCCGTTTCGATGATGTCGGTGTAGATGTCCGGCTCAGGGGCCGGTTCGCCGATCTTGCCGATGAAGACGTGAATCCCACCAAACGGGACCCGGTACCCATATTCGATTGAATCGGCCTCGGGACCCCATCCTGCGTTGTCGATGTAGAGCTTGCCACGACGACTCTTCATCATCCGGCCCGCAGCGTATCCCTTAAGTCCATCGAAGCTGCCCTTCAAGAACTCAAAACCATCGTGCGATAGCCCCACGGTGGGTGCCAACTGTCGTGGGTTTGTTACGGCAGATGTCCTTGTGAAAGGACTTAGTCATGGAGCCATCACTATGGGTTAGCTTAAGGGGTTAAACCGGACAAGGGACACGGGGAATTTTATACTAGTTCGGCCCCTTCGAGGAAGGTAAAAGCCTACGTCTATTTGTGATTGGTATTGCTAGGGTTTCGAAGGCCAGGGAGCGAATCTGCTTTGTCTGGCTCTCAAGTTGTTGTTCCTTAAACCGCTGCCGGGTCGTCCCTTTATATACATAGGTTGACGCCCGCCGGTTTACAGAGTCCCGAGCCGGATCATAAACGTATCTAGTTCGGTCTCTATCCTTCCTCTCTTACAGTACAAGTTACATGACTAAACCGGTTTACATTTACAGGCCTTAACCCGCCTTTGGGCCTTGGGCCTCCATGAAGCGCCATCATCCTTGCATCTTTATGGGCTTCTAATCTTCAAGGAGTCAACCCGGCTACATAAGGCCGGTTTACCTCCAGTAGTAATATCCCCAACAACTCCCGATGAACAGGACCCCCGTTTCGACCGTAGCGCTCCAACACAAGTCCGTTTCCTCCATTTTGCGGTACGCCACACCCCTCCCGATCAACAGGACCCCCATTTCGACCGTAGGAGGTCCGTTTCCTCCGTTTTGCGGTACGCCTCACCCCTCCCGATCAACATGACCCCCGTTTCGACCGTAGGAGGTCCGTTTCCTCCGTCTTGCGGTACACCACACCCCTCCCGATGAACAGGATCCCGTTTCGAACGTGGCCGGTCGAACACAAGGCCGTTTCCTCCGTTCTGCGGTACGCCAGGCCTCGTTTCCATCGCCTGTTCCGTCCAAGCCCTCCCGATGAACACAACACATTCCGTTGCCTCCCCATGAACACGACGCATTCCGTTGCCTCCCCATGATCACGACGCATTCCGTTGCCTCCCCATGAACACGACGACAATGCTGTTTCTCCATTCCGACCCAGCCATGTACATGAGCCCTCACCGTATGTATGCGCGAGTAGGCGTTCGAGACCCCGCCCATATGTACACATACGTGGCCGTATTTTCTTTCTTGCACCCTGACCGCTGTACGTACGTGTACATGCTACGTGCGTGCCTCTACTACGACACGTGTGCGTCTCTACATCGACCAGTATATATGTACGCACACGTTCGTGACCAGAATGACAATGCTACGTACGCTTTGACCAGGTGGGTCCCGACTGTCAGGCACTTCCTTGCGTGCGAAGATGTAGCTGGTGGGTCCCAGCAGTCAGGGGGCGAATCGTTTTGTTTTTTTTGCCCGGACGCACTTCCTTGCGTGCGAAGATGTAGCTGGTGGGTCCCAGGAGTCAGGGGGGAAACATTTTTTTCGTGAAATACGGTGGCCCGTCCGGTGGGTCCCCGCTGTCAGGTGGAGGAATAATTATTTTGCACGTAATAAGGAGGCACTTCCTTGATGCGGCAGTGGACCCAGCTGTCAGCCTCTCCATACATTCCACGTCCGATGGAAGTCGTTCTTTGACCACGTTGACCACGCCGCGCCGAGAGCACTAGGGCGGTGGACGACGGCGAGGCCTAGGAAGGGGACGACGGGGAGCCGGGGAAGATGCGGCAGTGGAAGCCCACGTGGAGAGGAGTACGAGGGTTCACTGGTTCGGCTGCGGTGTGAGGCTGTCGTCGCCACAGGGCCTGGCCAGCGGTGGGAATAGTAGGGGGTGGTGAGGCCTCCGCGGCAGCACAGCCGCCCACGGGAGGCAGGAGCATGCGGCACGACCGGCGCTGCTTTGGGCGGCTGAAGCAAGAAGACCAGAGGTTGAAGAAGCACTACGGCCGTTGGATGGACATCGTACGGTCACTGGAGCTAGAATCGTTCATATTGACTAAAGTTGACAAAGGTCCCCGTCCCACTCAACTTAGTAGGCCCACAAGTCAGCCTCCCACCATGGTGGGACCCAGCTAGCAGGGGGAGTATTCATTTTTTGTGCGTAATAAGGAGGCACTTACGGTGGGTCTGAGCTGACAGCAGGGGGAACGTTTTTTTCGTGAAATACGCTAGCCCGTCTGGTGGGTCCAAGCAGTCAGGGGGGAAACGTTTTTTTTCGCGAAATAAGGTGGCCCGTTCGGTGGGTCCCTGCTGTAAGGTGGAGGAATAATTATTTTGCGCGTAATAAGGAGGCACTTCCTTGCGGCCGCCTGGACCCAGCTGTCAGCCTCTCCACATACAGTACTCTTCCGATGGAAGTCGGTCATTGACCACGTTGACCACGCCGCGCCGAAAGCACCAGGGCGGTGGTCTAGACGACGGCGAGGCCTAGGAAGGGGACGCCGCGGAGCCGGGGAATACGCAGCAGTGGAAGCCCGCGCGGAGAGGAGTACGAGGGTTCACTGGTTCGGCTGCGGTGTGAGGCTGCCGTCGCCGCAGAATAACAGGGGGTGTGGGTGAGTGGAGGGATGGCCTGGCCAGCGGTGGGAGTAGTATGGGGGCGGTGAAGCCTCCACGGAAGCACAGCCGGCCACGGGAGGCAGGAGCAGGCGGCACAACCGGCGCTGCTTTGGGCGGCTGGACCAAGAAGACCAGAGGTTGAAGAAGCACTACGGCCGTTGGATGGACATCGTACGGTCACTGAAGCTAGAAATGTTTATTATTGACTAAGTTGACAAAGCCCTTGGTATGCTCCAACTTAGTAGGCCCACAGGTCAGCCTCCGAAACGGTGCGCCCCAGATGTCAGGGGGAGGAATCATTTTTTGGGCGGCCGAAGCTAAGAATATCCGAGATTGAAGAAGAAGCACGACATCCGTTGGATAGACATCCAACGGCCACTGCTGCTAGAACCGTGTGTTGACTATAATAAGTTGGCAAAGCCTTGCATACGCGTCAACTTATTTTTTTAGGGGACGCGTCACTTAGTAGGCCCACAAGTGTGTGGCACAGAACTTATAGCCCATTTGCATTTTGTAAGAATGTACAACCCATTTTGGAATTCTAATGGAATTTACAACAGCCCATTTACAGTTTGTTAGAAGTACAGCCCATTTTCTAGCTAGGACAATGATTAATAATTTCAACCAACCGTTGAAGACATAATTTAATAAAAAATCCCACATTTTGATGGGCTCCGAAATATTTTTATACCAAAATTTCTAGTCAGATTAAATATAAATTTGTATTACGTAAAAATCCAACGAAACATTGCGCGCGCAACAATGAAAATTTAAGATTTTCAAAATCCATAAATAATATTTTATAAACTAATTTCGTGTTTGGTGCATTTTTTATAGTTACTACCCAGTTTTTATAATTACATCCCATTTATTATTTTTTTAAAGCCCATTTTCCTGTTAAGCCTAATGCATCCCTCCTAGGAAAGATTTGCAGCCCAGCGGGGCGGAGAATAACAAGTTGACCTTGCCTGGGTATTCCTCAAAAAGACGTATAGCTGGGCTAGCCATTTTCATCTTGAAAAAATTAGTATCTGGGTTGGATATCTGGCCTGGGCTAGACGGGCCACAGCCTGCCCAGTTAATACCCTGCTCTCCTCTAAACAACAACGAAATCATCGCCAAGAAAAACTCTGCAGTGCTCACGCCTCAAACACACAAATACTGCTCGAGCTGCTTGGTCCCAGCTGTCGGCCGCACCTTGTGCAATTCTCTTGTTTATATTGACTACATAGGTTGACAATGGTGTGGGACCGTGATGTCAGGAAACCAGGAGAAAGCAAAAAAAATATAGTTGTACATAATAAGGAGGCACTTGCGTATGTACGGCTATGGCCCTAGTGGGTCCCTAGTGTCATCCAGTCAAAATAAAGTCATCTCCTGAATCCTCATGTTCGTTGACGATGTTAACAATGCTCGGCGCCACGGCGAGCGCAACAACTCGAAGGACAACGGAGAGGGCCTCGCGGGCCCTACGGATGATCTGATACAGCGCCCGCTACTCATTCGGGAAGCTAGGATCACCGGACACCTATGAGCACCTTCGAGAAACTGAGACGGCATGAAACGGTAAGGCCACGCTTGGGAGCTCTGGTTTATTTCATACCTGTATTAACATACAAGTGTAATTTACTCGTCATCGAAAACAACACGTAAAATACAGGCATAATGAAACCGAGGGCCCGAGGTCTGTAAGTAAAACCGGCAGGTTACGCGTGTAATTTGAGAGACCAGTGTATATTTTACGAGCACTGCTATATGGACGACATTACCAGACGATACATGCACGACGTGCATATCATGCCATCCATGGGCAAGGCTGAAACAACAGCTAACGGCTGGATTAGCAATCGTCCGAGTGTCGTTCAGTGTTTTTATCGTGTGTCAAGTACTTCCGATATTTTACTAGTCGAAATTGACCAACCAAGCGCCTTCGCCCGAGACCATCTGCTTTAATTTACATGTGTCTGTTTTACAAGCGGTTTTGGTTGGAAAACAACGATCCAATCATGGCCTAATATCATGAGTTGGTCGGAAGATCATATGGTTTCACGTCTAACCTACCCGACTTGTCGTATAGGCTATGAATGAAACATCAGATGATGAACTTCTTAAGCACGGAAACAACAGAAGAGGATGATCTTCTTAACAAGCAAATCACTGGCATTAGATCGACATGCAAAACAATATGAAGCATTATTCTCAGGAGGCACGGTGAACAGCTCGTGATGCCGCATGCCACAACATTCCAAGCTCAACTTTGCAATCAAACACAAGGCCTGGCATTACATAGACAATATTCAGAACAAACTCTTAACACAAGAATATCTCAGCAGATTAACTATTTACTTCTAAACTGAACACATGAATAGGAAAAAACACTCAACTCTGCTCACAGCAAGGGCGTCCCACTCAAAAATATCAAATGCATGTCTTCTGGCTAACATCAATGAGCAAATTTTGACAAGGTTTTCCAATTCCAATATATTAAACTAACGTCTTCTTGCTAACATCAATGATTAAACTTTGACAAGCTTTTCCCATTCAAAATATGTAATGCCTATGATCGTGGAGTCCTGTCGCTTCTTGCTAACATCAATGATTAAACTTTGACAAGGTTTTCCCATTCAAAATATGTAATGCCTATGATCGTGGTGTCCTGACGCTTCTTGTACTTGTTTGGGCACTTCTTGCCCAGGGCACTCCACGTGTTGTTAAATTGCCAATGGTCTCTGCAGACTAGTCATGTCACCGGTGTCTAATATTTATGGCACCGGCTGTAGCAATGGAGGGATTCAGTGCCAAACTAAGAAAAGGTGAAATTGGCACCTCTTTTGGCCTACATAGTGGAAGGCCTAATACTCTGTAAAGCTTCTCGGTCATTCCTTCTGTAATGTAGTGCAAACAATGACTGCTTCTTTCTGTAAAGTGGAACGACCAACTGGACCCAGTAATGCAGCAGTTTGCCTTGGACACATTGGCTCCTTTTGTGCAGTTGAACTAAAATTGAAGTCGGAATAAAACCGAGCTTTAATTTTGATATCCCTATAAGCAACAAAAGGTATAAGGGAAACTATTACTGAGAAATAACGGTTGATGACTTGTACTCCCATAAGAAAAACATCTACTGATCTACCTTATCTTAATGGGAAACAAAGCAGGAGAGTAGCAATTCTCAATCAGTGTGATTCATTCATATTAACTGAGACATTATCTTAACAATGCCTTGTTTCAAGATGTATAAAGAACGAAAAAGCAGAAAAGTATCATTCCTAAAACAATGCGACTGATTCATTTTAACAGAGACATTATCTTAACAATACCTTGGTTAAACATGAAGAAAGAACTACAAAGCAGGATAGTACCATTTGTAAAACACTATAAGTCTATAACTGATATATAATAACAGAGACATTATCTGAACAATACATTTCTTAAACATGTACTCTGGCCGATCCCTAACAGAAATGGTACTCCTGTAGATCCCTAACAAGTGTTTGCAGTTTTGAACTAAGATTCAGTTCCAGGGTAGAGTGGGCGCAACAATAGTATGTGCTTCCATCTACTTATAAAGGGGGTGATGCAGAATTTGTTGTAACAAAGCAACAAGAATCATGTCTGGGTTGGTTCCATTTTTGTTCACTACTTAATGGGAAAAGTCAGCAATACAATAGCTTCAATTCAACATTTATTTAAAACAGTACCAATACAAGTAGCATAACATCTCAAAGCACACTGCACAATCATGTGGATGAAGGCCTGTACTGACCTTTCATGAGACCGACAACGATAAAATACGAATCTGCCAACACGAATAGGAAATCCAATCTTGTTTTGTGCAGTTGCACTAAAATCAAGCAAAGTGTTTCGCATAGCGATGCAAAATGTCGCAATAGCAACAAGTTGAATAGATATCCCTGTATAAACAGAGGCAAAAAAGGAATCAATTACTGGCTAATAAAGGAGGATGAAACATGCGGCCACAAAAATGGTAATCCCGCCAATCCCTAACAAGTGTTGCAGTTTTGAAATAAGATTCAGTAGTTAATTCTGAGAGTGGCATCAATTACTGGCTTATAAAGGGGGTGATGCTGAATTTGTTGTAACAAAGCAACAAGCATCATGTCTGGGTTGGTCCCATTTTTGTTCACTACTTAATGGGAAAAGACAGCAATACAATAGCTTCAATTAATCATTTATTTAAAACAGTACCAATACAAGTAGCACAGCATCTCAAAACACACTGCACGATCATGTGGATGAAGGAAAGTACCAACCTGTCATGACGCACACAAGATCACGTACGAATCTGCCAACACGAATAGGAAATCCAATCTCATTTTGTGCAGTTGCACTGAAATCAAGCAAAGTGTTTCATGTAGCGAAGCAAAATGTCACAATAGAAACAAGTTGAATAGATATCCCTGTATAAACAGAGGCTAAAAAGGAATCAATTACTGGCTAATAAAGGAGGATGAAACATGCGGCCACAAAAATGGTAATCCCGCCAATCCCTAACAAGTGTTGCAGTTTTGAAATAAGATTCAGTAGTTAATTCTGAGAGTGTCATCACTTACTGGCTTATAAAGGGGGTGATGCTGAATTTGTTGTAACAAAGCAACAAGCATCATGTCTGGGTTGGTCCCATTTTTGTTCACTACTTAATGGGAAAAGACAGCAATACAATAGCTTCAATTAATCATTTATTTAAAACAGTACCAATACAAGTAGCACAGCATCTCAAAACACACTGCACGATCATGTGGATGAAGGAAAGTACCAACCTGTCATGACGCACACAAGATCACGTACGAATCTGCCAACACGAATAGGAAATCCAATCTCATTTTGTGCAGTTGCACTGAAATCAAGCAAAGTGTTTCATGTAGCGAAGCAAAATGTCACAATAGAAACAAGTTGAATAGATATCCCTGTATAAACAGAGGCTAAAAAGGAATCAATTACTGGCTAATAAAGGAGGATGAAACATGCGGCCACAAAAATGGTAATCCCGCCAATCCCTAACAAGTGTTGGCAGTTTTGAAATAAGATTCAGTAGTTAATTCTGAGAGTGGCATCAATTACTGGCTTATAAAGGGGGTGATGCTGAATTTGTTGTAACAAAGCAACAAGCATCATGTCTGGGTTGGTCCCATTTTTGTTCACTACTTAATGGGAAAAGACAGCAATACAATAGCTTCAATTCATCATTTATTTAAAAGTACCAATACAAGTAGCACAACATCTCAAAGCACACTGCACAATCATGTGGATGAAGGCCTGTACTGACCTTTCATGAGACGACCAACATAAAATACGAATCTACCAACACGAATAGGAAATCCAATCAAGTTTTGTGCAGTTGCACTGAAATCAAGCAAAGTTGCCGGTGTGACATTTAAGTTTTCTATAGCAACAAGTTGAATAGATATCCCTGTTTAAAGAGGCAAAAAGAAAAAAAGAAGCATCTACCTTATCTTGATGGAAAACAAAGTATAGGACAGTAGCATTTCTAAAACGGTTGCATTGATTCATATTAACAGAGAAATTCTTTTAAAACAGATCAGTAGTTAATTCTGAGATTAACAACAGCAAAATAGCTGCATGGGACATGCCAGCACCATGTGCGTCCACACGTATAAATGGGTGATGCAGAGTATGTAGCCAAGCAACATATATGCGTGGTCCCATATTTGTTCTCTTTGAACCTTCTTCCTATGTGAGGGCAGCAAATCTAGTCGTGCACAAACTACCCGACCCCCCATTTCTTTCCCTTTTCAACAAAGAGATCGGTTCCTTACAGATGTGTGTACTGGTTACCCCCCTTTTTTCCCTTTTCGACCTACAAAGCGGCTGGATAGCCAGTCTATACTACTTTCCGCCCTCCTTTCCTCATTGAACCACGTCCTAGATTCTTGCTCCAGTCCACCGCACCCTTCTTTCCTCTTTGAACCAAGACCAAGATTCGACTAGAGATCGAAAAAGATCCACATGCAGCTAGAGCAACGACGGTTTCAAAGAAACTTATACCTGTTAGGGTCGTCGGGATGTGGCAAGGCGTGCGGCGGGAGGCCGGATCTGCCCACACTACGTACGGCGCGAGGAAGAAGGGGTCGGTGGCCCTCCCGCACAGGCGCTGGGTGAAAGAGAACAGCACAGCCGTCAGTGGATTGCCTCCCTCGCGAAGGCGATAGAGTGAACGCTGCACCTCCTCCCCTTCCCGGTGCGACGGGATACAGACACCTCCTTCACCAGCTGTGAGGGGGGGGAGAGACAAGAGGCCAATGCAGTCTTGTTTAGATCTGGTGAAGAGAGGGTGAGAGACTATGGATATAGAAAACCCTAGCAAATGAACATTGAGCCTCTAGCGTGTAACATATATGTAGTGCGGCGAGCGTGTGGAAGTGCAAACCCTAGCAAACAAGTGCTGAGGTTCCCGCTTATATATATACTACCGTAGTACGGACTGAGCTTCGTGCCTTCACTGCACCTGCTTTTGCTGTATGACAGGTGAGCCAGCCACATTTTGGGCCCACCTATCGTAAAACCCTAGCGAAAATTGCACCAACGTGAAAAACGACTGAGTCTCCAATCCAACCAAGGTGAACTGACGAAGGATATCATCTTTGTGCGTAACAAGCAAAGAGCACTGATGGAAGACAAGCTTGTTTTCGTCAAAAATCGATCAGCTTCACAGTCCGACACAACCATGAGGCGCAACCATGAGCATCGATAGGTCATCGTGGTGATGCATCATCCATTTGGCATCAAGTTTGGTGAGGCACCTAAGAAGTTCGACAAATCCTCACTGTGGTCTGTTTCTTCTCAGTAATCAAGCTCGAGGAAGGAAGAACCACGTGGCAGAGGACAGTGAGGCGGAACAACAATGGCCATCCAATTTTGTGCAGTTCCACTAAAATTGAGGAAGACATGCCCGGGTATGGAGACAAGCATCGTTGTTTCCAAAAATATAAAAAAGGGTTAGCAACGACATCTCAATTGTCAATAAGAATTAATGAAAAGTACACCAACAAACAGAAGCATCATAATTATCTTGATGGGAACTAAACCAGGATACCCGAGAAAAAAAGCATTTCTTCATTTAACCAGTGATAGTACTACCACCATATGGACAATGACCGCACAACCACCATGTACTTTTTGTCGAAACAATATGTATACCTCCACCGAGGCATAAATCAGGACAACTTTTTGAGTAGCATTTCCTCTACAATAGTACTAGTAGGTGATGTTGGACCAGCCGACGAACCCTAGCTACTATGCATGGGGAGCTGGGGAGTAGTCGCATAGAAGAAAACCCGCATGCAGCGACCTGGGGAGCTGGACCAGTACAAGAGTTATACCTCAGGTGGGCGAGATGTCGTTTAGGCGGGCGGGATCTGCCCACACGACAGCAGCGAACAAGGGCGCGGAGGATCTTCGTCCGCGCCAGCGCCGGCTCCGAGAGGATGGTGCGCATCTGCTTCCTCCGTCGCTGACGGCGACAACGTCAACGCTGCACCTCCTCACCTCCCGCAGTGGACGGGATTCGGCCGGATCTGTGACCACCGGTGAGGAGAGAGATAGAGTGGACACTGCCATCTTGTTTTGATATGGAGAGGGTGAGAGAGCGAGATGCGAGAAACTCTATCAAACAAGAGGCTATAACGGAGTAAAAAAATCTCTCCATAGCAATGGTTTTAAATAGAATACACGCGTTCTTGGAAAAAAGAAACGAAAACTGGCTGTCGGTGTCAAAACCGGCGGATCTTGAGTAGGGGGTCCCGAACTGTGCGTCTAGGCCGGATGGTAATAGGAGGCAGGGGACACAATGTTTTACCCAGGTTCGGGCCCTCTTGATGGAGGTAAAACCCTACGTCCTGCTTGATTAATATTGATGATATGGGTAGTACAAGAGTAGATCTAGCACGAGATCGGAGAGGCTAAACCCTAGAAGCTAGCATATGGTATGATTGTATGTTGTGCTTGTTTGTCCTACGGACTAAAACCCTTCGGTTTATATAGACACCGGAGAGGGTTGGGGTTACATAAGGTCGGTTACAAAGGAGGAGATATCCATATCCGTATTGCCTAGCTTGCCTTCCACGCCAAGTAGAGTCCCATCCGGACATGAGACGAAGTCTTCAATCTTGTATCTTCATAGTCTAACAGTCCGGCCAATGGAGATAGTCCGGCTGTCCGGAGACCCCCTAATCTAGGACTCCCTCAGTAGCCCCTGAACCAGGCTTCAATGACGATGAGTCCGGCGCGCAGTATTGTCTTCGGCATTGCAAGGCGGGTTCCTTCTCAGAATACATCACAGAAGAATTTGAATACGAGGATAGTGTCCGACCCTGCAAAATAAGTTCCACATTCCACCGTAGAGAGAATAATATTCAGATCCATGGCCCGGTGATTATTCGAACCGTTCCCTTTAACCAGCCCCACACATAACGCGAGGCAGTTTCTCGACACGTCTTGTCAAAGCAGAGATCGTGTCCCCTTATTACGGGATTCTCATCAATATGGGCGTGGGTAACCCAACCGCGCCATCAATTGCGGCGCTTGGGGGATAAGCGAGTTTTACCAGGCAAGTGGGGACGCTTTGTAACATCCCAAAATTCTAAATTTTGAATGTTATAAACACATAGATAGATTGATTGATTGTTTGATTGATTGCGTGAATTGAGTGAAATTGAATTCTTTTTGAAAGTTAAATGAGAGGGAATAAAAGGACTTCCCAAACTTTCATATTGGTTTTCTGATCTTCGTGAATTCAAATTCTTTTCAACACAAAACCCCGGAGAGAAGATGACATGACTTCTTCCATTTATTTAAATGACAAGGGGTGTTGAAAATATTTGAATTTCATTTGAAAATATTTCCAATTCAGAAACTTTAAGCAACTCAATGATTTTCACGAGAGAAGATAAAATGACTTCTTCAAATTATGAAATATGAGTTGGGAGTTTCAAAGAATTAAATTCAAAGTTCTTTGAATTTATTATTTTCAATTTGGAATATTAGATCATCATGCATATCTTATTTTCTTGCTTTTTGGTCGATCCTAGAAATTTCACGCAGCTCAAGGACCTTCGGAGAGAGTTGGAGATTTCGTTATTTTCTTATTTGAGAGTTTTCTCGAATTGGAAAAGAGGATCATTTGATTTATTTATTTCATCTTCAATTATTTTTCCGTTATCAAAAAAATATGAGAGAGGGAATAATATGACTTTCCCAAATATAGGAAAAATGAAGATTTAATAAATAGATCAAATTTCGTTTTCCGGTGTTTGTTTGTTTTTCTTTGGATAGGGAAAAATGCGCGTTTTTGAAAATTTTATTTTAGGCCCGGAGAAAAGTTCATTTTGTTCGGCTCATTTTTAGGAGTCGGGGAAAATTTACTTTTAAAATTTTGGAGCCCGTTTAGTTTTATTTTTCATTTTTTTTCTGCACGTGGAATCAGTTAAAAAATTTAAAAAAAATCTGGAGCAAAGGCCAGCCGGGCCTAAGGCCCAAGCCAAGCCACCGCCCCCAGCCTCCCCTGCGCCAGGCGCGCAAGGCGCAGGCAGCCAGGCCGCCGCGCCGCCTCTTGCCTCTAGTCCTTTTTGGACTAGGTTAGCCCCTACTCTTTCCTTGTTCCGTTTTCTTTTCTTTTTCTTCTAGGACTCTTTTTCCTATTCCAAGTCTATTTCTTGTCCCCTATCCCAAGTCTCCTCTCCCCTCATCAATATAAATACCCCACACCCCCCCTCTAAATCATCAAACCCAAAAGCCCCAAGCATCCACCGCGCCCCTTGTGCACCGCGCCGCACCACCACCGAGCCGCGCCACACCCCACGCTCTCACCCACGCCTCTCACCCGCGTCGCGCCCTGCGTCACCCGCCGCCGCGCCCCTCAACCGTACTTGAATATCATGTGAATCTCAACACGTTACTTCTAATTAATGTTGTTGGGTTTTAATTATTTTTAATTGGGATTGAGAATGCTGTCAACCATTCTCAATGTTTCACAACCACCATGATAGTTAAATAAATTTATTCCTTTGCAGTAGGGAAAAATTGGCTTTACGCAAAAACCTTATAACCATAGAGCTTTTCCACCAGCCAAATATGCATGTAGTGATAGCCATTGTTCATCATTCTCTATGGTGTGAAATTGCCAGTACATTCAATGTACTGACCCGTTTCGGGCTGCAACGTCTTATGTTGCAGGTTTCTTACGACGAGTAAGTGATACGTTAGGGTTACGATTTCTACACTCAACTTTGCCGTTGGTGTTGATGGGAAACCACAACCTTGTTGCTTCCGCTATTGGATTGAGGTAATAGTATTTACGTTTCTTTATACATGTGATTTACCTCTGTTATAAATCCTTCGAGTACTGTGTGTGTCACCATACTGATCCAGGGATGACACATAAGCACAGAGACTTGACCCATTCGGGTCGGGTCGCTACAAGATGGTATCAGAGCACATGTTGACTGTAGGATGTGACCCTAGAAACTGGCAAGCCCATAGCAAAGATTTTTCTCTACAACTTTCCCTTTCATAAAGACCTTTTACCTCTCCTCTCTTCTCTTCTGAGCTTATTCAAAAATTCTTTTTAGTGAGACCATACCCCTTTCCCCTTTTGACCACTCGAGGATTCGACTGATGAGACCACTCCAAGAAGTACAGGATATCAGATTAGTAAGACCATTCGGAATGAAGAGGATTTTACCATACATTATGATAATGGAAACTACAGCTGTTGAAGACTCTGAAGACTAGGAGAATTGAAGGCTCTGAAGAATTCCCAGATTTGTATGGCCTAGGAAGGCTACCCTTATGGAACTTGGCAGACTATGGAAGCTGTCAATACCCGAGATCAAGGTGTATCGAAGAAAGACTGAAACAAGGAGTATGAGAACTCGAAGTTTTGTCAAAGAAACCCTAAGGCGGGAGATATCAACTGTGGAGAGATAGCTCATGGAAATTACAAGAGCAGAAACACGGTTATCCGTGATGTCATCCCCCGCTAATGCTATTGTCACCGTGCTGAGTTAAGGATGCATGTCATCAGAATGGATTTGATGGAAGAAGGCTGATGGAGCACCTATCATAAGATGAAGTTTTAGCCCTAGCCGGTGTATCACCAGGATCTGGAGTAGTACATAAAGAAGTTTAAAATGGAGCTCCAGGAAGTCGTATTAGACAAGGAAGTATTTCATGAGGAACTCAGGATCCTGAAGATGAGAGTAGCCAAGCTGGAGGAGCTACAACCTCGAGATACCGGAGAATTGTCAGGAACTGAAGGACAGTAGGACCATGGTTCATGTGAAGGATGTTGAAACCTAGAAGTTTGGAATGCAACTCCAGAATATTCAAGGATGTCATGAGAGACTTCGCGTCAACAGAGTTGATCTAGCGAAAGGACTTGAGAAAGATCAAGCACGACCGAAAGAAGCCATTGGAGGCATGAACAAGGCTTGAAGAGTTTGGAGACGTTGAAAATTTATTGACCTTTAGAAGACCAAACCCCTGTTATATACCTACGTTAGATGCGACGATTGTGAGCTGTCACTTGTTTGATGTTTTTCGACAGCCACAACAAAAATCTGTCTTTTCAAAACCATTGTTTGTATTGTGTGTATCCCTCTCTATCTCTCTTATCTCACCCCAAAAAAACCCTTGGACCCAATAGAGGATGAATGGAGATGAGTTTGTATTTTCTGGACCGATGAGTCAATTGGAGACGGACCGATGGATTCAGAACATGGAGGATCATATGGAGAACGACCCTATAGTCGGAAAGGATATGGCCCAGCATGCTCTTCAATGCTTTGAAAGAGGTGCTGCTACTTGGTGGAGGATGTACCAAACCATCAATGGATGGCAAGGAGTAACCACTTGGAAAGAATTTAAGTTGACTTTGCTAAAGTCTCAGTTTGTGTCCCAGAAGTTGAAGCCTTATGGAAAGGATATGAGGAAACCATGTGCATGCAAGATTTGTGGAGAAATCGGACACACCCATAAAGAGCACGAGGATGAATGCCCTAATTGTGAAGGAAGTCACCCAGCTGAAGAATGCCCAACTAGGCAGATCACTTGTTTCTTGTGTGAAGGGACTACCCACTACCCTGCACAGTGTCACATTTACCCCTTGGTACAAAGAACCATCCAGCAGAAGGAAGAAGTAATGAAAGGAGCCCTCATGGAAATTTTAGAAGAAGCTGTGATGGAGGACACACCCAAAGAAGAACCAATTAAACCCTACACCAAGTCTTTCTATTCATGTGGAGAAGAGGGACACATCTCCCAAAATTGTTTGAATGGGGATTTAGTAGAATTCCCGACAAAGGAAGTAGAGTATGACCCACTGGAAATAGAAGCTCTGATGGGAATGGAAAAGTCCAGAAAGAGAAGTAGATTGGATTCCAGGAAGGATCTGAGTCATATCATCTGTTACAAATGCAAGGAGCCAGGGCACTACCTCAGCAATTGCCCACAAATGGAGCCAAGGACCCAAGTAGGCTATACAATCACAAGGAAACCTCGAAACTTGCCCGAAGTAATATGTTTCCGTTGTAATGAAGCAGGGCACTTTGCCAGAGATTGTCCGAAGGAGAAGGAGACTGGTGATAAATAGTTGAGTTTGTAACAGAAGTAATATAGTAGTGGTAGTGAGAACATTTTCTTTTATATAGAGGTATTGAGTTGAGGCATGTAATGGAAAAACAGGAGATTGTAATGATTTGAGAATTAATAAAGTTAGCCTCGTTGGTACTGATATGGATTTTATGAGTTGCTACTCTATGAAGGAGGATTTTGACCATTTTTGAGGATAAGAGAAATATGGTCTATGGAAGATTTGTGCATTTTAAGGGTGGTAGTACCCTGTAAGAACCTTTTGACCCCCAGAAAGGATAAGGATATTACACTGCGTGGATTTTGGACAAAATGAATACGAGTTTTGTCTCGATATGTGTGATGCCCCAAGAGTATGTGGGATGAAGTTGGAGACCGACAGTTGTTTGGACCAAAGGTGATCAAAGGAGTCAGAAGAGAATGTTAAGTTGATTCGAGATATACTGAAGGTAGCTCAGTCCAGACAGAAGAGTTATGTAGACTCACAAACTCAAGGAGGTAGTCTATGAAATTGGAGATAGAGCATGTCTTCATGTGTTCCCCCTGCGAGGAGTTAAACGGATTGGAGTTAAGGGACAATTAGCCCCGAGATTTGTAGGACCATACCGAGTTTTGGAGCGTATGGAGAAGTGGCCAACAAGTTGGAGTCACCCGAAGGACTGTCAGGAGTTCAAGATGTGTTTCACGTTTCCCAGTTGAAGAAGTGCCATGCAGAGATGGCCAATATTCCCCTGTGAGGACGTTTGACCCTGGAAAGGATAATGATGTGGAATATGGACTCCATAAGTATAAGTTTTTATCTCGGTATGAGGGATACCCCGAGGATGAAGAAATAAATTATTATTTGGATATAAAGGAGGTATGATGTCGGAAATATAGATCAATGGAAATTCCATGATGAGTCTGAGTAATCATGTCCTAATATTGGTGCCAATAGAAGGAAGGAAGATGATACAATTGGATGGATTTAAGAATACTAGGAAGTTGGAAGTTGGAATAATGATCCGTTGCCCGATGATAATTTCAAGGACTACAAGTGATGAGATGGGCCATAACCCATAGGCCCCAGGACCTGCCAAGAAGCAAACACATTCTTGCTGAAGGAAAAACCCTGGAAGAGGATATGCCCTTATCGATAGATGATCTTATAGGAGTAACGCAAAACCTGAGAGTTGTGAAGGAACGATAGATGTTTGTTTGGCTTGCAGAATCTATGGAGTTATCCGAACTTGGTTCGTCGACAAGAGAAATTCTGCAATGCTTGTGAGGATGACCGAGTGTTAGAATGCGAGATTCGCTAAACCGTATACAAGGTAATGATTTGGGTGTGGGATGGATTGATCACCATACCGAATTACTCTTATTATTCGCCTTGCTATATGGGATGGTAAATCTGAGTGACTTGCCTATAGTAGAGAGACGACGATATTAAACCTTGTTAAACCTTAGAATGGTATAAGAATTTTCCCTTGTACAAGGCAGCTTTGCCAACCGTAGGTATTACGGTGAGGATCAACCAAGACCCATTTCCTGCAGGAGAAACCACAAATTGTTGACCACCATGAGATATCGATAGTTGTTTAGTTTTGGCGCCAGACCCGTCAGCTAAGAAGACCCAGTCTCGGAAGAACCTTACCTAGATGAAAGACAGAAGAATCGTGGTAAGGTTATGCCACTACCGGAAGAGCCCGGATAAGGAATTATCCTGAAGATCTAAGAAGACCGACGCTGTCAAGAATAGGATGAAGTATATGAGTTTTGATGGAACCGTAACCATGCTTCTAAGGGTGCTAGCACCCCAGACCCCGTGTGATGATCGATGGATTTTGAGGAGACCCCCAAACCCTAACCTTTTCTTTCTAGCCTCTCTGAATCTCGAGGACGAGGTTCATCTTAAGGGTGGTAGGTTTGTAACATCCCAAAATTCTAAATTTTGGAATGTTATAAACAAATAGATAGATTGATTGATTGTTTGATTGATTGCGTGAATTGAGTGAAATTCGAATTCTTTTTGAAAGTTAAATGAGAAGGGAATAAAAGGACTTTCCCAAACTTTCATATTGGTTTTCTGATCTTCGTGAATTCAAATTCTTTTCAACACAAAACCCCGGAGAGAAGATGACATGACTTCTTCCATTTATTTAAATGACAAGGGGTGTTGAAAATATTTGAATTTCATTTGAAAATATTTCCAATTCAGAAACTTTAAGCAACTCAATGATTTTCACGAGAGAAGATAAAATGACTTCTTCAAATTATGAAATATGAGTTGGGAGTTTCAAAGAATTAAATTCAAAGTTCTTTTGAATTTATTTTTCAAATTGGAATACATTAGATCATCATGCATATCTTATTTTCTTGCTTTTTGGTCGATCCTAGAAATTTCACGCAGCTCAAGGACCTTCGGAGAGAGTTGGAGATTTCGTTATTTTCTTATTTGAGAGTTTTCTCGAATTGGAAAAGAGGATCATTTGATTTATTTATTTCATCTTCAATTATTTTTCCGTTATCAAAAAAATATGAGAGAGGGAATAATATGACTTTCCCAAATATAGGAAAAATGAAGATTTAATAAATAGATCAAATTTCGTTTTCCGGTGTTTGTTTGTTTTTATTTGGATAGGGAAAAATGCGCGTTTTTGAAAATTTTATTTTAGGCCCGGAGAAAAGTTCATTTTGTTCGGCTCATTTTTAGGAGTCGGGGAAAATTTACTTTTAAAATTTTGGAGCCCGTTTAGTTTTCTTTTTCGTTTTTTTTCTGCACGTGGAATCAGTTAAAAAAATAAAAAAAATCTGGAGCAAAGGCCAGCCGGGCCTAAGGCCCAAGCCAAGCCACCGCCCCCAGCCTCCCCTGCGCCAGGCGCACAAGGCGCAGGCAGCCAGGCTGCCGCGCCGCCTCTTGCCTCTAGTCCTTTTTGGACTAGGTTAGCCCCTACTCTTTCCTTGTTCCGTTTTCTTTTCTTTTTTCTTCTAGGACTCTTTTTCCTATTCCTAGTCTATTTCTTGTCCCCTATCCCAAGTCTCCTCTCCCCTCATCAATATAAATACCCCACACACCCCCTCTAAATCATCAAACCCAAAAGCCCCAAGCATCCACCGCGCCCCTTGTGCACCGCGCCGCACCACCACCGAGCCACCACCGAGCCGCGCCACACCCCACGCTCTCACCCGCGCCTCTCTCCCGCGCCGCGCCCTGCGTTACCCGCTGCCGCGCCCTTCAACCGCGCCACGCCGCCTCGCCCGCCGCCTCACCCGCGCCGCCGCCCTTGTGCATCGCCGCCGCGCCCAACGCCGCCATACACCGCCGCCGCCGCCATGCGTCACCGCGCCGCCGCCGCCCTGCGTCAACGCCGCCGTCGCCGCCGTTCGCCGGAGGTACCACGCCGCGTCTCTTCTTTCCCTCGGTTCGGTTTATCTTATAAACCGTTCCGATTCTTTTCTTCTCTACCGATTCGTTTTCTCTCCGATTCTTCGCCAAACCGTTCCGGTTTTCTAGATCGGTTTTCGTTCTTCTTTCGGACCGTTCGTTTCAACGAACGTGATCACCGATTATCCCCGGTTAACGACGCCCGTTCGTTTAACCGTTCTTTGTTTTCTTTCTCATTGGATTTATTCCGCGTTCTCTCCGATCGCGATCTCAGATCCGATCTTCTTTCTAGTCTTTCTTCTCGCTCGTTTATCGGAATCAGGTGATTCAAGCGCCTGGAGTTTCATCTCGAAACCGCCGTTCCGTCTAATCAACTTGAACAAGCTTTTGCTACAGTAAAATTTGACCTAGTTTCAACTTGCTAGAACCGAGTTGTTTTCTTCCGCCGTTTGTTTTTCGTCGTTTGTTCGGCTCGTTCTTTCTTTGCAACCGGAGTTCTTAAGTTGAACTTTCTGGTTCGTTCTCTTGTTCGATTTTTCCCTGTGCATTAGATGAGTACTTATTGTGTGGTTACTATTGCTTGCCTACGATAGATTGACCGGAGTGTGACGAGTAGATCTATTAAGAGTTTTGAGTGCGCATCATCTTCATCAACATTGCAGGCAAGTTCACACTTTGATCATACCTTTTCTACAACCCATGTTTTATTGCATTAGATCAATCCTCACACATTGCATGATTAGGATCTAATAAATTGTGGGATGGGAAGTAGATGAGGTAGTACCTATTACCTGTATTATTATCAAACCCTTGGGAGTTACTTCTACGTTTGCTTATTATGCCATGCTATGCTAGTAGACGTGGATTGGGTGAGTGATATCCATGACAGATGTGAGATTGATAATTTTAATGGTTTATCTAAGGTGGCAACCTAACACACATCTGGGTGGATTGAGGCACCCGATGTCTATCAGGACTTGCCTGTTTTTTTTTCGAACCGCCACCCAGGCTCAAAGGGATCATAAGATAATTCATGCTAGAAACTTCCGTGTGCAGCCACAAGCCATTATGGGCTCTGGCATAGTTGACTAAGTTGTGCGAACTCTTACGGGGTGGACTAGCAGATGTAGGGGTTGTAGGTGGTACGGTCTACCCCACATGTAAGGTGCTAGCGCCTCTGAAAGACTGTGTCTCGGTCATCCGTCTTCTCAAACACCATGTAGTGCGAGAAGCCAAACGGAGGCGATCGAGTCTTGTGGGGAAACGTGCGCAAACCTCTGCAGAGTAACAAACTAATCATGATTAGCCGTGTCCCCGGTTATGGACAACTTGAGTATCTAGTACTTGAATATCATGTGAATCTCAACACGTTACTTCTAATTAATGTTGTTGGGTTTTAATTATTTTTAATTGGGATTGAGAATGCTGTCAACCATTCTCAATGTTTCACAACCACCATGATAGTTAAATAAATTTATTCCTTTGCAGTAGGGAAAAATTGGCTTTACGCAAAAACCTTATAACCATAGAGCTTTTCCACCAACCAAATATGCATGTAGTGATAGCCATTGTTCATCATTCTCTATGGTGTGAAATTGCCAGTACATTCAATGTACTGACCTGTTTCGGGCTACAACGTCTTATGTTGCAGGTTTCTTACGACAAGTAAGTGATACGTTAGGGTTACGATTTCTACACTCAACTTTGCCATTGGTGTTGATGGGAAACCACAACCTTGTTGCTTCCGCTATTGGATTGAGGTAATAGTATTTACGTTTCTTTATACATGTGATTTACCTCTTTTATAAATCCTTCGAGTACTGTGTGTGTCAGCATACTGATCCAGGGATGACACATAAGCACAGAGACTTGACCCATTCGGGTCGGGTCGCTACACGCTTAGCTCCGTCCGCCCATATAAAGGGATAAGGATTCACCTTTCTATCCACGCCCTCTTCCTCCTTTGCTCATCCGTTTTCGCACACTCGAGCTCTAACGCCCAAGTCCACACTTCCCACCTCAACCTTCTCCAACCATGTCCGGAGCGGGAGGCAGGTGGATGGTCTCCTCCATCACGGAGGGAGACATCAAGAAACTGAGGAGAGCCGGATACCTGCCCGACGACATTGTGGACCGGCTCCCAGATGAGGGGCAGCTCATCCCTACCCCTAGGCCCCATGAGAGGGTAGTATTCCTCACCCATTTCCTCCACGGATTGGGATTCCCTCTCCATCCATTCGTCTGGGGGCTCATGTTCTATTACGGCCTGGATTTCCACGATCTGGCCCCGAACTTCATCCTCAACATCTCGGCGTTTATCGTCGTGTGCGAGGCCTTCCTCCTCATCAAGCCCCACTTCTGCTTATGGCTGAAGACCTTCAATGTCAAGCCGAAGGTGGTGGGCGGCCGCCAGGCGGAGTACGGAGGCGCCATGGTGGGCAAGATGCCAAACATAACATGGATCGAGGGCTCCTTTGTGGAAACCATAAAGGGGTGGAAATCGGGGTGGTTCTACATCACCGAGCCGCGCGACACTGTATGGGCAGCGGCCCCCGAGTTCCAATCTGGCATCCCCACACGGCTCACCTCTTGGAAAGAGAAGGGCCTGTCCTGGGGTAGTTCGGAAGAGCTGACCGGACTCCAAACATGTATTCAAAACATGGTGAACAAGAAGCTCAAACTTGTCAACGTAGTCCAAGTTATGCTCATCCGCCGGATCCTCCCGTGCCAACAACGAGAGTTCAACTTGTGGGAGTTCGACCCGGCGCAGCACCGAACTCTGAATAGGCTCTTCGACATGACTCATGAAGATGCCTGGAGGGTGCTGTTCAAAAGTGCCGAGGTCCCCCCTCCTATTACTGAGGATCGCGGATTCAGCGCGAAGCGCCAAGCCAGTGCGGTAAGCTGCTTTACCTTTCACAGGATACTTATTTTTTTATAGATTGACTCTATGTAGGATCTAAACTCCCGTACCTTTGACATGACTAGCAGAAGATGGCCGGACAGATCGACTGTTCGGCTCCTTTGCCCAAAGGCCCCGCAGACGCTCTTCTGGCGAAGATGTTGACTACGGCCCCTTATACGGTGCCGGAGAAGACCAAGAAGGCCAAGGAAACCCGAAAGAGTTCCCGACGCCAGGCGTCGTCAGACTCACCGTCCGATGACTCTGCGGCGCACTCTTCCCCTGAAGACGAGGAAGAAGAAGAAGATGCTCCCCCACCGACTGGGGGAGACAGGAAAAGGAAGGCCGCCCCAACTGGGGGGCCGAAGGGTCCAAGAAGGGAAGGACTCTCCTTCCGGACAGCTTCACCGCTGCCGACGAAGGCGAAGACGAGTGTTTGCCCAGGGCCAAGCCCCCGAGGAGATCGTAAGTATTCGGATACCAGAGTAACCCATAGGATTCCTTTGTCGCACTGCTTTCCCTAACACCGAACACAATTATGCAGGCCGCCACGAGCCAGTATCGATGTATCGTCGGACGGCTCCTTGGGCTTGTCGGACATGGATAGCGATCCAGTCCCGACCGCCACCTCCCCTCATCCTACCGATGACGCCGAGGTGTTGTCTCAAGAGGCACCGGATCGAGGGGAGACAGTCCTGGAGGCGCCTCAAGGCCACCTTCCGGACTCCGGGAGCCGAGGGGACGGGGCCCCTGAGAGCTCCGAGTTCGGCCCTCAGCCGAACACCGCGCCAGTCCTTGCCAAGCGGCCTCCTTCTAAGAGGGGCAAGACGCCTGTGCCGGTGACCTCTGTCCATCCAGAGGCACTGGACAATCTGCTGGAAGCGCTTCGCAGCGCTTCCATCGACGAGGAGCACCGCACTATCATGAGTGCAGTGATCCAGAAGGTTCAGTCCGCCAAGAGCGGATTGACTGAAGCCTGTGCCAGCCTTCTAACAGGCTTCGAGGTAAGTGTTTTAAAATGTAGTAGAAATATTACCGCATAGACAGTAGCCCCTGCTGCTTTGTTCGGTGTTCACAAAGAAAAGCCGAACAAAGGATCAAATAATATCGCAGGAGTCTAATATAAGTGTGTCAATATGCATATGCAGGCTTCGCTGCTGGCGTCCACCGCACTGACTGCGGAGGTCGCCGTACTGAAGCAAGACCTCGAGGGGTCCAGGAAAGAGCTCGGCCTTGCCAAGAGGCAGCTCGAGGAGAACAAGGGTAAGTAATACCCTGTCTATAGATATGTATATATAAAAGAGGATGCGATTGCAAAATGACAGGATCATCGTATGTTTGCCAGGGGCCACGATCGAGGTGGCGACCCTGAAGCAAGCGCTAACCAAGGCCGAAGATAAAGCGGCCAAGGAGCACACCGAGCGAGAGAAGCACGAGGCTCGGGTGGGCGAGGTGCAGCAAGAGCTCCAGGCTCTCGTGGCGAAGCACGAGGCGTTGGAGCTTGACTCAAATACGCGGGAGTCTAAGCTTGCCGCGGCCCTCGAGAGTGTAAAAAGTGCCAAGGCCGAAGCCCAAAAGGCCCTCCAAGAGATCGACGCGATGAAGAAGATAGCGGCGGGTAAGGCTTTCTATATGGAAAGCAAGCATGTAAAAGTAAATTACCGATTACTTACCCGGATCCGAAGCTCTTCAGGAGCATTCACAGATTTGCCCTGCAGTGTGTCCGATGCCGCACAATTTTACTAGGCCGAGGACGGAAGCTCGACGGAGAAGCTGTTCTGGTCTCAGTATGCTGAGGCCGGACATCCGGTGCCAATGAGCGACCAGCTGAAGCAGATGGTCGAGCTACATAAGGCGGCCGATCAGGCCATGAAGAGCTTTATAGTCCGGCTGTGGCCTGGCGACGCCCTTCTGAATAGCTTCTTCGGCCTGGTGAGGCGGCTTGTAGATGCCTGCCCGCGGCTGGAGGTCGTCAAGCGATCTGTCTGCATTGAAGGTGCATGCCGGGCTTTCGCCCGTGTGAAATTGAAGTGGGTCAAGCTGGACTTCGTGAAGCTAATCAAGGAGGGGCCGCCGGAGGGCAAGGAGCACCGCCACCCCGAGATGTATTACGAGGGTGTTCTGCCGGGTGCCCGTCTCATAGAGGACGAGTGTTCAAAAGATGTAATATTTGAATGAGACTTGCTCATTTTATCCTGTATGTATGAAAACTTGTTTCATATGTGCTATGCAACGCTTGTTGGAATTTAAAATATTACCTTATGTTTGGATGTTTATCCAATCTGAGAGATGGCTAGTCCTCGGCTTCTTCCCCCATGCCACGAGTGCTGGGGTGTTCGGGATAAACCTGAGCACTCTTGTTCCCATGTTTGGGTCCTTCGAGGGAGGTGCTCAGCACAGCGAACAAGGCAACCGGACTAATAATGCTTTATCACTCTCACTTAGCCATAGAATTCTATAATTTTAAATTTCGGCGAAGCCCCTGGTTTTCGGAAGGCCGAATTCGGGGCGCGATACACGCCTTTAAGCCGGACAGGGCCGGCCCCTCTCTCTAAGCGGCATAAGTCTTTAGGGACTTGAAAACCTCGCCGAACAGCGACCAGTCTCTCGCCTTATCATGACAGTCAGTTTTAGCTTTCTCTACTGAGGTGCTGAACCCAGCAGAACCGGGGCACAATCGCAGTAGTTCTCCTAGTGCTACCTTAGCCGACAGAGCGGAACGTAAGGTACCAAAACATAAGAGCCGGGCAAAACCAACATTTGACCAAAGACATGATTCGGAGCTGATGCATATAATGCTATAAGTTCGGGGTGCCGCACTTGTGAAAGCGTTCAGACTTTTCACACCGCATTGTGGGGTACGTAAGCACCTGGTGTGTTGGCCGTACCATAGTGTACGGTTGCAAGGCGTCATTAATGAACACACACACACACACACACACACACACACACACATATATATATAACAAGAATGCAAGAATAGTCGTAATGTCATGCATTGTTTATTAAAAAATTGCGTTAAAGCAGAGTGATACAGATAGTGCGATAAACAAAGAGTAGGACTATGTCCCTTCCAAGGGCAAGCTGAGGAATGATATTAAATTGAATATTTCACTCGTTACTGTAATCAACCTGGGAATTCCGTGGTATAACGTAGCTGTCTGCCTCCTTGGTTGCTGCATCATGTGTTCGGCAATAGTGCTGCCGGACAGTGTTTCCAGAGATTAAGGTCCTGAAAGGAAAAGAAAAATAACCAAAGGGGAAGCCCCTAGTGCGGTTTAGGCCGCGTCTTGGGGCGTGCCGCAGTTGTGCCCCCTCCCCACCTGTGCCCATGGTATTTTTAATGCATAATTATGTACGCGCGGCACGAGTTTCGCCGCTGGGCTGGGATTGGGGTGGCCGCCGTATTGGTATGCGAGCTCAGATCACGCTAGGCGGTCTATTTGTCGATTGCCCCGAGCACGCTTGAAGGTGTCCGGGCTGTGAAGCGCCGAACTGGTTGATTGCCTTGAGAGGCTGCTTTGCGTTTCTGCTACGAGGGCTGGGGTGTGCTCCTCTGTTCGGAGAGAGCGCTCTGTGTTTCCATTGACTGTAATAACTCCGCGAGGTCCTGGCATCTTGAGCTTGAGGTATGCATAATGTGGTACCGCATTGAATCTAGCAAATGCGGTTCGCCCGAGCAGCGCGTGATAACCACCGCGGAATGGGACTATATCAAAGATTAAATCTTCACTTTGGAAGTTATCCGGGGATCCGAAGACGACTTCCAGTGTAATGGAGCCTGTGCAATGGGCCTCTACACCTGGAATGACGCCCTTAAAGGTCGTTTTTGTGGGTTTGATCCTTGAGGGGTCTATACCCATTTTGTGCACTGTGTCCTGATAAAGCAGGTTCAGGCTGCTGCCGCCATCCATAAGGACTCCAGTGAGGTGAAATCCATCAATGATTGGGTCTAGGACCAGTGCGGCGAATCTGCCATGATGGATACTAGTGGGGTGGTCCCTGCGATCGAAGGTGATCGGGCAGGAGGACCAATGGTTGAACTTTGGGGCGACTGGCTCCAACACATACACGTCCCTGAGCGCACGCTTCCGCTCCCTCTTGGGGATGTGGGTTGCGTATATCATGTTCACCGTCCGCACTTGCGGGGGAAACCTCTTCTGTCCTCCAGTGTGCGGCTGCCGGGGCTCCTCCTTGTCATCGCTATGCGGCCCCTTGTCCTTGTTTTCGGCAATTAAGTTGCCGGCCTGCTTGAACACCCAACAATCCCTGTTGATGTGATTGGCTGGCTTGTCTGGGGTGCCGTGTATTTGACACGAGTGATCGAGTATACGGTCCAGGCTAGACGGACCCGGCGTACTTTATTTGAATGGCTTTTTCCGCTGACCGAGTTTAGAGCCTTTGAATCCAGCATTGACTACCATATCCTCAGTATTTTCGCTGTTAATGCGGCGCTTATGATTGTTGCGACGTGACCTGCTATTTCCATCCTTGGTATCTGAGGTACCATGGTTCTTTGATATGTTATTACTGCGAGCCAGCCAGCTGTCTTCTCCTGCACAAAAGCGGGTCATGAGCGTCGTGAGAGCTGCCATAGATTTCGGCTTTTCCTGACCAAGGTGCCGGGCTAGCCACTCGTCTCGGATGTTGTGTTTGAAAGCCGCTAAGGCCTCCGTATCCGGACAGTCGACGATTTGATTTTTCTTTGTAAGGAACCGAGTCTAGAATTGCCTGGCCGACTCTTCTAGCTGCTGAATTATGTGGCTCAAGTCATCGGCGTCTGGTGGTCGCACATAAGTGCCCTGAAAGTTGTCGAGGAATGCGGCTTCCAGATCTTCGCAATAGCTAATGGAGTCCGCTGGCAAGCTGTTAAGCCAATGCCGCGCTGGTCCTTTGAGCTTTAGTGGGAGGTATTTGATGGCATGTAAGTCATCACCGTGGGCCATGTGGATGTGGAGGAGGAAATACTCAATCCATACTGCGGGATATGTTGTGCCATCGTATGATTCAATATTTACAGGTTTGAAACCTTCTAGGAATTGATGTTCCATTACTTCGTCTGTGAAGCATAAGGGGTGTGCGGCGCCTCTGTATTGGGCTATATCACGATGCAACTCGAATGGGTCTTGCCCGCTGTGTTCGGCCCGGCCGGATTTGCTTTTACTATATCCGGTGTGACGTTTATCGTCTCGCAGAGTGGTGCGCCGTCGTGATCCGTAGATCGATCTTGCATGCTTTGCTTTGTCCTCCAATATGTCTCGCAGGTCTGGCGTATCTCCCCATGCCTTTTTATTTGAATGGCGTCGGGGTGGAGGCTGAGCTTTTGGCTGGAATGCCTCTCTATCGCGGCCACGAGGTGGCCGATCAGCCGTATCATACGCTTCTTCCTCCAGTCGGGGTAGTAACCTGCACTTTGGGTAATTCTTGGAGGGGCACTCGAGTTTATATTCCTTGGCCGCGAGGACTTCAGTCCATCTGTCAGCTAGCAGATCTTGATCAGCTTGAAGCTCCTGCTGCTTTTTCTTTAGGCTATTTGCCGTGGCCATAAGCCGGCGCTTGAAGCGCTCTTGTTCGATGGGATCCTCTGGTACGATGAATTCACCGTCGCCGAGGCTTGCCTCGTCTTCGGAGGGGGCATGTAATTGTCATCCTCCTCCTCTCCGTCTGCCGCTCTCTCAGGAGAGCTGGCTCCTCCATCCTCCTGCTCTAAATCATGCTGGAGGGGATTGTTGTTGTCTTCAGCACTATCTGGAGTGTTATTATCTCCTGTGCCGGTATCACCACTTTTGCTTTGGCGGGACTTAGAGCGGCGCCGCTGACGTCGGCGCTTGGGTTGTTTCTTGGAGGGGTCATCCTCCGCTATCTCGTCGCCATTGCCTTCTTTGGGTGTATCCACAATGTATATGTCATATGACGAGGTGGCTTTCCAGTGCCCTATAGGCGCTGGTTCATGTTCGTCTCCTACATCGTCGTCCATACCGTCGATGTCTTCGGAGTCAAAGTCGAGCATGTCGGTTAAATCATCGACAGTGGCTACGGAGTGGGTGGTGGGTGGGCATCGAATTTCTTCGTCGTCCGCATCCCAATCCTGTTGGCCATAATCCGGCCAGGGCTCTCCTGACAAAGAGAGAGACCTTAGTGAATTCAGAATGTCGCCGAAGGGCGAGTGCTGAAAGATATCCGCGGCGGTGAATTCCATGATCGGCGCCCAATCGGATTCGATTGGCAGGGGCACGGGCGGTTCGGAGTCAGAAAAAGAGTCCAACACCTTGGAGTCAGAGTTTACGCAGAGGGTTAGGCTGGTGTTCGGCTCGATCGCCGTTGAGACTGCAGCCCCTGAGGCGGTGTCTAACCACCCATCCTCGATTGGCACAGTGGGTTCCGGGCTATGCGGGCGCGGCCTCTGGGGTACTGTTCGGCGGCAGAGCTAGGTCATACCCATCATGACAGTGCAGCGCGCCCGGCTGTGGCTCGAATCCGTCAAAGATCAAGTCTCCGCGGATGTCGGTCGTGTAGTTCAAACTTCCAAACCTGACCTGATGGCCAGGGGCATAGCTTTCAATCTGCTCTAGATGGCCAAGCGAATTAGCCCGCAGTGCAAAGCCGCCGAATACAAAGATCTGTCCGGGGAGAAAAGTCTCACCCTGGACCGCATCTCTATCGATGATAGTAGGAGCCATCAAGCCTAACGGTGACGTCACAGAGGAACTCTCAATGAAAGCACCAATGTCGGTGTCAAAACCGGCGGATCTCGGGTAGGGGTTCCCGAACTGTGCGTCTAGGCCGGATGGTAACAGGAGGCAGGGGACACAATGTTTTACCCAGGTTCGGGCCCTCTTGATGGAGGTAAAACCCTACGTCCTGCTTGATTAATATTGATGATATGGGTAGTACAAGAGTAGATCTACCACGAGATCTGAGAGGCTAAACCCTAGAAGCTAGCCTATGGTATGATTGTATGTTGTGGTTGTTGTCCTACGAACTAAAACCCTTCGGTTTATATAGACACCGGAGAGGGTTAGGGTTACATAAGGTCGGTTACAAAGGAGGAGATATCCATATCCGTATTGCCTAGCTTGCCTTCCACGCCAAGTAGAGTCCCATCCGGACACAAGACGAAGTCTTCAATCTTGTATCTTCATAGTCTAACTGTCCGGCCAATGGAGATAGTCCGGCTGTCCGGAGACCCCCTAATCCAGGACTCCCTCACTGGCGGACAATTTTTAAGGGTCTGTCTAGGACACATCTAGATGTGACATAGTTATGTCACACATAAGTTGATGTCCACTCTGTTTGTGGTCTTTTCCTTGTTTTTTTGTTTCTTGTTGCTACATTATATACTTGTGGGAGCTTAGATGTGATATCCTTAAATAACATCTAGATGTGAATTAGACAAACTGATTTTCTAACGTACCAAGAAAGAAAACTCGATCAAAAACATGCCCCCACTTCTAGGTCGCGAGAGTCGTCGCGCACACACACATAGACATAGACATGCATATCCGTGTTTACGTAAAATTCCATTTCCATCTCCATCTCCAATCATATTTGTCCAACTGGCACATTATTTACGTTGTTAATTATATACGCAGCAATATTAACGTACATCATCTCTTGTTTGCGCACGTCCGGACCGCTGCCACGGCCGGTCCTGGCCAACCCGAACCCTCTTCATCACCCGTGCGTGCTTCCCGCCCGAAACGGTCAGTGCCGCATTCATGCCCGGCCAGAGCGGACGTGACCTCTCACTGGCGCCGGCATTGAAGCGGCGCGCCGGCCGAGAGAGCGTCGCCCGCGCCGCTTTCGGGTGCACGCGGCTGCTCCGCGTTCAAAGGTCGCAATAGCGGGCTACAACATGCGCGATCTCTTCCAGTAGTAAGTTCGTGGGAGTCCATGCTACAGCTAGCTGTCCTCCCCCAACTCGTCAATCTCTTCTAGTAGTGCGAGTACTCCATGGCGCGATCCATCGACAAGCAGGCGGGAAAGTTATGGTATACTACTCGGTTTGCGGTGAGTGGCATGCCGAGCAACCGTGTGGGGTCTTGCCATGAAGGAGGGTGAGACACGAACACGACAGACGTGATTTAAACGTTGGCTGTGCTCGATGGCGCGATCCAACAAACTTACTGTGTGATTTGATTGCTCCTTAGTGGCCCCTACACGTACTCCCCCTACATGTATGCAATAGTCACACGTACACATGGACACAAAAATGCGTGCAAAGCCCTAATGCATGCATGTCCGAGCACACGACGGAACACACACGGTCACGCTCAAGTGCTCAACCTACACGTGCATGCACACACATACTCAGTCAGGGTGAGCTAGTGACCGTATGAACACCGGAAAATATATATATTGAGCGCAATGAGCGTATTATGAAGTCCACTGACCGTATTTTTACAAATATACAGTGACAGACAGTGTATTTATCTCGTTTGAAATTAAGCCATATTAACCGGAGAGGAGGCAGCATGGACTAGCATTACTTTGTTGTGTCCCGTCAACTTGCCGAACGAGGAGAAGGTTGCAGGATCGGAGAAGCTTGCACGCGGTGGCTCGCAGGACTAGGAGAAACTTTTGACTAATGCAAGCTCTCCCTCGCTTAGGCGGTGGATGTGCAACAGTTAATTCGGTGTCAGATTGCCAGAAGCATACACTATACTACTAGTGCTATTATTGTTCGACTTCCCGAACAGCCAAGCGCAAAGTTTACTAGTACTACTACTATAGTCCATAAAGGTACGTACTATACTAGTACTAGGAACCGTATGGAGGAGCATCTGCACTCTTATTATAATTTTAAAATGTGATAAAGCAATCTTCAACACATTTGGTTCTCTTCGAGAGTTCTCGCATGTGATAATGGAAGTTGATTGCATGGAACACTCGCCACAATTCTTGCTTAATTCTGGCTCATATCCTGTTACAAATAGTGGCGCTCAGTAATATTTCCTCTTTTTTTGTTATTCAGCATGTAAACAGGTCAGCAAACCTTGCGGCGCATCTTCGTGCGAACCGTGCTTGCTGCACTTTGAATGTGGCCGAGAGCTGGCTTCATGAAACACCTCGCTTCCTACTTCTTTTTTTGTGGGCTACCTCGCTTCCTAGTGACCAGTGTCTTGGTTGATCATCCTAAGAATGCTTATATATGAATAAAGCTCTCTCATTTACCCGCAAAAAAGATTAAGCCATATTAACCAGAAAGGAGGGAGTATGGACTAGCACTACTTTTTGGTGTGTCCCGTCAACTCGCAGAACGAGGAGAAGCTTGCAGGACAAGGTGAAGCTCGCTTACGCCTTTTGACTAATGCAACCTACCCTCGGTGGACATGCATCAGTCCATTCGGTGTCAGATTGTCACAGGCATACACTGTAGTACCCAACATGCGGAGTACCATCATTGTTCGACTTCATGAAGGGGCGAAGAGCCAAGCGTAGTAGTACGCGTACTTGGTTTCGCACCTTCATACAACTCCACCCTCCGTCACAGTTTACAGGGCGCGCTTCATTATGATGCATTTCTCTCAATGCATTTCCACCACCAGAGAGACTTTAGACGCGTTTGGTTTAATGCTCAATTAATTAGGGCGTGGTAACCGCAATCAAGTCCACAATTTTCTCTCCATGTACTGTACTACTACGGAGTGCAAGCATGTGTGTACCCGGGGTGGAAGCACTGCATGCATGTGTGTACGCATTATTCCCTCTAGTAATAGACGTCGTGCTATAACTACCAATGCTATTTTTCAGGCCGATCGCTAGTCGCCTTGGTCCCACAGATTTTTTTTCTTTTTTTTCTGAAGCGCGCTGTATAAACAGTGACGGATGGAGTAGTATGAGTGGATTCAAAGAAGAGCGTATTGATGGTTGCTTCTTCAGAGCAACTTATAGTGGGAAAGGTGGGGCTTATGATTTGACTGCTCACTACTCACTATTAATGCGGCGCAACGACCGGGCTGAGTCTCCCATGCGGTTGTGCACTACCCCCTCGGTTCTTAAATATACTCCAGAGTATTTGTCTTTCTAGAGATTTCAACGAGTGACTACTCAAATATTTGTCTTTTTAGAGATTTCAAATGGACTGGCACATACGGATGTATATAGACATATTTTAGAGTGTAGATTCACTCATTTTGCTCTGTATGTAGTCACTTGTTGAAATCTCTGTTAAGACGAATAGAATATTTAGGAACGGAGGGAGTACACATACGAAGCAAAATGAGTGAATCTACACTCTAAAATATGCCCGTTTGAAATTTGTAAAAAGACAAATATTTAGGAACGAAGGAGTATAATTTTGTGCATGGCACATGGACCCGGATGATGAAGAGGCTTCTGGCAATGCTATCAAGCTTCCATCATTTGTTTACATAATTGACGTACTATACAAATAATTTTCCAGTGACATGAAATTGTAAAATGGTGTGAGATTTCAGCTTTTGTTTCGCGTGTCTTGCCATCGATGCTCTTTCGGAAACAATAAAAAACTAACTTCCTTGCTAATGCATGTCAATTATTAGCAGATCAGAGCTAATAATTACATCACAACTGAAGACAAAGTTGTGAGAAGGTGTTAAATTAAAATTGATCCATGCTTTCATTGGCAGCAACGTCCCCCAGCTCTGTCTAAATCAACAAGGCATGTTGGGAAAAAAGTAGCTGTCTAGAGCATGCAACATTCCAATCATTTTGTGCAGTTCCACTAAAATAGAGCTGAGCGTCCCTATTCCAAACATATGAAGTGTGATTACGATAATAGAGGACTGCTGATGAAACAATAAACAAACAAATAGAAGCCGGTCACCTTTGCAGTCTCTCTTAAGACTAACTAGTTGGAGAAGATTAGGCTCAGAGTTGGATGAGGAGGATAGAACAAAACCAATCTCCCTTTGTGCAGTCGCACTGAAATGTAGAGATGTTTCCCGTGTGACATTTTAGTACAACTGCACAAAACACTCTTCAGAAAAAATGATTTGTGCAGTTCACCAAAAGGTCGCAATAGCAACGAGGTGAAATGGATTGCCCTGTTTGCAAAAGAGAGGTAGAAAGGAAACAATTACTGGCCAATAACAATTGATGACACATGCGACGACAAAAAAAGCATATTCCTTGTCCTAAGGGAAGATAACAACACAGTTGTGTTTGTCTAAAACGGTGTGAGGACGAGAATGCAATATGGAAAGTACGCCGGACGAGCTACGTTTTGGGCAAAGAACTATGGAAGATCCACATGCAGCGACGTGGGAAAACGGGCAATGGAGCAAGGCCGGAGGGGATACCTGGAGGTCGTCGGGATGTAACTAGGTGAGCGGCGGCGGGCAGAATGTGCGAGAAGGTGGCGTAGGCCCTGCCGTGCCGGAGCTTGGTCAGAGAGAATAGCGTGTACCGCAGATCGGGACGTGTTGCCTCGGCGCCGTCGAACGGAGAAACGATGCACTTCCTCCCTTTCCCCCGGCGGACAGGATGCGGCCGGATCAGTGACCAACGGTGAGAGAGAGAGAGGCCACCGCACGACCTTTCCCCCGGCGGACGGGATGCGGCCGGATCAGTGACCAACGGTGAGAGAGAGAGGCCACCGCACTCCCTTTCCCCCAGCGGACGGGATGCGGCCGGATCAGTGACCAATGGTGAGAGAGAGAGAGGCCACCAGAGCCTTGTGTGAGATACTCTGAAGAGCGGACTACCTTTTCCTCCATAAAAATCGTTTTATATTTTGTGTACGTGCCATTGAGCGCTATAACTTTATTTAAAAATAACGCGGCAACGCGTCAAGTCGAACTTTGTTTCGTGCACGCGTGGTACACGACCTCCCTAGGTAAACAACCGCTATAGGCGTTCAAATTTTCACGTGGGCTGCCATTTCGTAAAGAAATGAGCTCCACCGTGTACCCGCGCGGGTGTGGCTGGGCACGAAGCGTGAGTACGTGCATGGTGCACCTATTCTCTTCTTGTATACGTACACCACCTACGTGGGGTTGTGTGAGAGATATACAAACCTAGAGAGATATAGTGTGTGGGTTCTTGAGAGTATTTTTGTGGGGGGGTCAATAAAAATATTTAACATATGCAATGTGTGTGAAATAGAGTCATGGATATAACATATATATAGAGGGGGCGATCCACGAGAAGAGAGTGGAGGTATCATTGCTACGTCTTGAGCTTGCGTTGGTTTTCCCCGAAGAGGAAGGGATGATGCAGTAGAGTAGCTTAAGTATTTCCCTCAGTTTTTGAGAACCAAGGTATCAATCCAGTAGGATCCCACGCTCAAGTCCCTCGTACCTACACAAAGCGATAGCTACTCGTAACCAACGTGATTAGGGGTTGTCAAGCCCTTCACGGTCACTTACGAGAGTGAGATCTGATAGATAGAATATTTTTGGTATTTTTGATATAAAGATGCAAGGTAAAAAGTAAAACAAAGTAAATAGTAAAACAATATAAAAGTGATGGAGATTGATATGATGAGAATAGACCCGGGGGCCATAGGTTTCACTAGTGGCTTGTCTCAAGAGCATAAGTATTCTACGGTGGGTGAACAAATTACTGTTGAGCAATTGATAGAATTGAGCATAATTATGAGAATATCTAGGCATGATCATGTATATAGGCATCACGTCCGTGACAAGTAGATCGAAACGATTCTGCATCTACTACTATTACTCCACTCATCGACCGCTATCCAGCATGTCTAGAGTATTAAGTTAAAAACAGAGTAACGCCTTAAGCAAGATGACATGATGTAGAGAGATAAATTCATGCAATATGAAATAAACCCCATCTTTTTACCCTCGATGGCAACGATACTATACGCGCCTTGTTGCCCCTTCTGTCACTGGGTAAGGACAAGGCAAGATCGAACACAAAGCTAAGCACTTCTCCCATGGCAAGAACTACCAATCTAGTTGGCCAAACCAAACGGATAATTCGAAGAGACTTGCAAAGATAACCAATCATGCATAAAATAATTCAGAGAAGATTCAAATATTATTCATAGATAGACTTGATCATAAACCCACAATTCATCGATCTCAACAAAGACACCGCAAAAAGAATATTACATCGAATAGATCTCCATAAGAGAGGGGGAGAACTTCGTATTGAGATTCAAAGAGAGAGAAGAAGCCATCTAGCTACTAACTATGGACCCGAAGGTCTGAGGTAAACTACTCACACTTCATCGGAGGGGCTAGGATGAAGTAGAAGCCCTCCGTGATGACAACCCTCTTCTGGCGGAGCTCCGGAACAGGCCCCAAGATGGGATCTCGTGGATACAGAAAGTTGCGGCGGTGGAATTAGGTTTTTGGCTCCTGTTCTGATCGTTTGGGGGTACGTGTGTATATATAGGAGGAAGGAGTACGTCGGTGGAGGACCGAGGGGCCCACGAGGCAGGGGGCACGCCCTGGGGGGGGGCGCCCCCACCCTCGTGACCACCTCTTTGATCCCTTGCAGTACAGTCCAAGTCTCCTGGATCACGTTCGGTGAGAAAATCAAGACTCCGAAGATTTTATTCCGTTTGGACTCCGTTTGTTATTCTGTTTATCCGAAACACTAAAATAGGCAAAAAAACAGCAATTCTGGGCTGGGCCTCCGGTTAATAGGTTAGTCCCAAAAATAATATAAAAGTGGAAAATAAAGCCCAATATAGTCCAAAACAGTAGATAATATAGCATGGAGCAATCAAAAATTATAGATACGTTGGAGACGTATCAGGCATCCCCAAGCTTAATTCCTGCTCGTCCTCGAGTAGGTAAATGATAAAAAGAGAATTTTTAATGCGGAGTGCTACTTGGCATAATTTCAATGCAAATATTCTTAATTGTGGTATGAATATTCAGATTAGAAAGATTCAAGACAAAATTTTATATTGACATAGAAAATAATAATACTTCAAGCATACTAACAAAGCAATTATGTCTTCTCAAAATAACACGGCCAAAGAAAGTTATCCCTACAAAATCATATAGTCTGGCTATGCTCCATCTTCCCCACACAAAGTATTTAAATCATGCACAACCCCGATGACAAGCCAAGCAATTGTTTCATACTCTAACTTTTTCAATCTTCACGCAATACATGAGCATGAGCCATGGATATAGCACTATAGGTGGAATAGAATGGTTGTTGTGGAGAAGACAAAAAAGGAGAAGATAGTCTCACATCAACTAGGCGTATCAACGGGTTATGGAGATGCCCATCAATAGATATCAATGTGAGTGAGTAGGGATTTCCATGCAACGGATGCACTAGAGCTATAAATGTATGAAAGCTCAACAAAAGAAACTAGTGGGTGTGCATCCAACTTGCTTGCTCATGAAGACCTAGGGCAATTTGAGGAAGCCCATCATTGGAATATACAAGCCAAGTTCTATAACGTAAAATTCCCACTAGTATATGAAAGTGACAACATATGAGACTCTCTATATGAAGAACATGGTGCTACTTTGAAGCACAATATATGAGACTTGCTATATCATGGTGCTACTTTGAAGCACAAGTGTGGAAAAAAGGATAGTAGCATTGTCCCTTTTTTATTTTTTTTATTTTTTTGGGCCTTCTTTTTTTCTTTGGCCTTTTTTTGGGACAATGCTCTATTGAATGACGATCATCACACTTCTATTTATTTACAACTCAATGATTACAACTCGATACTAAAACAAAGTATGACTCTATATGAATGCCTTCGGCGGTGTACCGGGATATGCAATGAATCACGAGTGACAAGTATGAAAGAATTATGAACGGTGGCTTTGCCACAAATATTATGTCAAATACATGATCATGCTAAGCAATATGACAATGATGGATGTGTCATGATGAACTAGATGGTGGAAAGTTGCATGGCAATATATCTCGGAATGGCTATGGAAATGCAATAATAGGTAGGTATGGTGGCTGTTTTGAGGAAGGTATATGGTAGGTGTATGATACCGGCGAAAGTTGCGCGGTATTAGAGAGGCTAGCAAGGGTGGAAGGGTGGGAGTGCGTATAATCCATGGACTCAACATTAGTCATAAAGAACTCATATACTTATTGCAAAAATTTAGAAGTTATCAAAGCAAAGTATTACGCGCATGCTCCTAGGGGGATAGATTGGTAGGAAAAGACCATCGCTCGTCCCCGATCGCCACTCATAAGGAAGACAATCAATAAATAAATGATGCTCCGACTTCATCACATAACGGTTCACCATGATGCATGCTACGGGAATCACAAACTTCAACACAAGTATTCTTTAAATTCACAACTACTCAACTAGCATGACTTTAATATTATCACCTCCATATCTCAAAACAATTATCATGCTTCAATATTTTCTTAGTATTCAACACACTCAAAAGAAAGTTTCACAAATATTGAATACCAAGCATATTATTATTTGGAAAATTACCATGCTACTAAGAGACTCTCAAAATAATTTAAGTGAAGCATGAGAGATCAATAGTTTCTTTAAAACGAATCCACCACCGTGCTCTAAAAAGATCTAAGTGAAGCACATAGAGTATTCTATCAAATTTTAATTCATGTATGGCTCTCTCAAAAGGTGTGTACAGCAAGGATGATTGTGGAATACTAACAAAAAAAGACACAAATAACACAAGACGCTCCAAGCAAAACACATATCATGTTGGTGAATAAAAATATAGCTCCAAGTAAATTACCGATGGAAGTGGACGAAAGAGGGGATGCCTTCCGGGGCATCCCCAAGCTTTGACTTTTTGGTGTCCTTGGATTATCTTGGGGGTTCCATGGGAATCCCCAAGCTTAGGCTCTTTCCACTCCTTGTTCCATGATCCATCAAAAGAATTCACCCAAAACTTGAAAACTTCACAACACAAAACTCAAAATAGAAAACTCATGAGCTCCGTTAGCGAAAGAAAACAAAAGACCACTTCAAGGTACTGTAATGAACTCATTATTTATTTATATTGGTGTCAAACCTACTGTATTCCAACTACTCTATGGATTATAAACTATTTTACTAGCCATAGATTGATCAAAATAAGCAAACAACACACGAAAAACAGAATCTGACAAAAACAGAACAGTCTGTAGTAATCTGTAGCTAGCGCAAGATCTGGAACCCCAAAAATTCTAAAATAAATTGCTGGATGTGAGGAATTTATCTATTAATCATATTCAAAAATAATTAACTAAATATCACTCTTCAAATAAAAATGACAGCAGTTCTCGTGAGCCCTAAAGTTTCTGTTTTTTACAGCAAGTTCAACAGGACTTTCCCCAAGTCTTCCCAACGGTTCTACTTGGCACAAACACTAATTAAAAACAAAAAACACAACCAAAACAGAGGCTAAATAATTTATTTATTACTAAACAGGAGCAAAAAGTAACGAATAAAAATAAAATTGGGTTGCCTCCCAACAAGCGCTATCGTTTAACGCCCCAAGCTAGGCATAACGAGCAAGAATAGATCTAGGTATTGCCATCTTTGGTAGGTAATCCATAAGTGGCTCTCATGATAGTTTCATATGGTAATTTTATTTTCTTTCTTGGAAAGTGTTCCATGCCCTTTTTTAATGGAAATTGAAATCTAATATTCCCTTCCTTCATATCAATAATCGCACCAACCGTTCTAAGGAAAGGTCTACCAAGAATAATAGGGCAAGAAGGATTGCAATCTATATCAAGAACAATGAAATCTACGGGCACATAATTCCTATTTTAAACAATAAGAACATCATTAATTCTTCCCATAGGTTTCTTAATAGTGGAATCCGCAAGATGCAAGTTTAGAGAGCAATCATCAAAATTACGGAAATCTAGTAAATCACACAAAGTCTTGGGAATAGTAGAGACACTAGCACCCAAATCACACAAAGCATAAAACTCATGATCTTTAATTTTAATTTTAATAGTTGGTTCCCACTCATCATAGAGTTTTCTAGGGATAGAAACTTTCAACTCAAGTTTTTCTTCATAAGATTGCATCAAGGCATCAACAATATGTTCGGTGAAGGCTTTATTTCGACTATAAGCATGTGGAGAATTTCACACGGATTGCAACAAGGAAATACAATCAATCAAAGAGCAATTTTCATAATTAAATTCCTTGAAATCCAATATAGTGGGTTTAGCAACAACTAGATTTTAATTTCTTTCAATCCCACTTTCATCAATTTCATCATTAAGATCTAAACACTCCTAATTTTTAGAACGCCTTCTAGGTAAAGGAAGATCATATTTAGTTTCATCAAGATTCATATTGCAAAATAAAGATTTAATTGGAGACACATCAATAACTTTTAGATCTTCATCTTGATTTTCATAGGAATTGGAAGAACACGCTTTAATAAAGGCATCTTTGGAAGCACGCATCCTAGCGGTTCTTTCTTTACACTCATCAATTGAAATTCTCATGGCTTTTAGAGACTCATTAATATCATGCTTAGGTGGAATAGATCTAAGTTTCAAAGCATCAACATCAAGAGCAATTCTATCAACGTTCCTAGCCAAATCATCAATCTTAAGCAATTTTTCTTCAATCATAGCATTAAAATTCTTTTGCTAAGAAATAAATTCTTTAATATTAGATTCGAAATCAGAGGGCATCTTATTATAATTTCCATAAGAGTTGTTGTAGGAATTCCCATAATTATTAGAAGGATTACTAGGATATGGCCTAGGATTAAAATTCCCTCTATAAGCGTTGTTACCAAAATTATTCCTACCAAAAAAATTCACATCCATAGATTCATTATTATTCTCAATCAAAGTAGACAAAGGAATATCATTAGGATCATAAGAAACACTCTTAGTAGCAAATAATTTAATAAGTTCATCCATCTTTCCCCTCAACACATTAATTTCTTCTATCGCATGCACTTTTTTATTAGAAGTTCTTTCAGTATGCCATTGAGAATAATTAACCATAATATTATCTAGGAGTTTAGTAGCATCTCCTAAAGTGATTTCCATAAAAGTGCCTCCCGCGGCCGAATCTAAAAGATTTCTAGAAGCAAAATTCAATCCGGCATAAATTTTTTGTATAATCATACACAAATTCAAACCATGAGTAGGGCAATTACGTATCATTAATTTCATTCTCTCCCAAGCTTGTGCAACATGTTCATGATCAAGTTGTTTAAAGTTCATTATATCGTTTCTAAGAGAGATGATCTTAGCGGGAGGAAAATACTTAGAGATAAAAGCATCTTTGCATTTGTTCCATGAATCAATACTATTCTTAGGCAAAGACGAAAACCAAGCTTTAGCACGATCTCTAAGCGAAAAAGGAAATAGCTTCAATTTAACGACATCATTATTGACATCTTTTTTCTTTTGCATATCACATAAATCACGAAGCTATTCAGATGAGTAGCGGCATCTTCACTAGGAAGGCCGGCGAATTGATCTTTCATAACAAGATTCAACAAAGCAGTATTAATTTCACAAGATTCAAGAGGAGCAATCGGAGTGCTAAGGAAATCATTATTATTGGTATTGGTGAAGTCACACAATTTGGTAGTATCTTGAGCCATCGCGACAAACAAGAAATCTAACACACGGGCAAACAAAAAGCAAGCGGACAAAAAGAGGCAAACTGAGAGGGAGGATAGAGAGAGGGCGAATAAAACGGCAAGGGTGAATTGGGGGGAGAGGAAAACGAGAGGCAAATGGCAAACAATGTAATGCGAGAGATAGGGATTGTGATGGGTACTTGGTATATTGACTTTTTGCGTAGACTCCCTGGCAACGGCTCCAGAAATCCTTCTTGCTACGTCTTGAGCTTGCGTTGGTTTTCCCCGAAGAGGAAGGGATGATGCAGCAGAGTAGCATAAGTATTTCCCTCAATTTTTGAGAACCAAGGTATCAATCCAGTAGGAGCCCATGCTCAAGTCCCTCGTACCTGCACAAAGCGATAGCTACTCGCAACCAACACGATTAGGGGTTGTCAAGCCCTTCACGGTCACTTACGAGAGTGAGATCTGATAGATAGAATATTTTTGGTATTTTTGATATAAAGATGCAAAGTAAAAACTAAAAGCAAAGTAAATAGTAAAACAATATAAAAGTGATGGAGATTGATATGATGAGAATAGACCCGGGGGCCATAGGTTTCACTAGTGGCTTCTCTCAAGAGCATAAGTATTCTACGGTGGGTGAACAAATTACTATTGAGCAATTGATAGAATTGATCATAATTATAAGAATATCTAGGCATGATCATGTATATAGGCATCACGTCCGTGACAAGTAGATCGAAACGATTCTGCATCTACTACTATTACTCCACTCATCGACCGCTATCCAGCATGCATCTAGAGTATTAAGTTAAAAACAGAGTAACGCCTTAAGCAAAATAACATGATGTAGAGAGATAAATTCATGCAATATGAAATAAAACCCCATCTTGTTATCCTCGATGGCAACGATACAATACGTGCCTTGCTGCCCCTTTTGTCACTGGGTAAGGACACCACAAGATCAAACCCAAAGCTAAGCACTTCTCCCATGGAAAGAACTACCAATCTAGTTGGCCAAACCAAACGGATAATTCGAAGAGACTTGCAAAGATAACCAATCATGCATAAAAGAATTCAGAGAAGATTCAAATATTATTCATAGATAGACTTGATCATAAACCCACAATTCATCGATCTCAACAAACACACCGCAAAAAGAAGATTACATCGAATAGATCTCCACAAGAAAGGGGGAGAACTTTGTATTGAGATTCAAAGAGAGAGAAGAAGCCATCTAGCTACTAACTATGGACCCGAAGGTCTGAGGTAAACTACTCACACTTCATCGGAGGGGCTAGGATGAAGTAGAAGCCCTCCGTGATGACGACCCTCTTCCGGAGGAGCTCCGGAACAGGCCCCAAGATGGGTTCTCGTGGATATAGAAAGTTGCGGCGGTGGAATTAGGTTTTTGGCTCCTGTTCTGAACGTTTGGGGGTACGTGTGTATATATAGGAGGAAGGAGTACGTCGGTGGAGCACCGAGGGGCCCACGAGGCAGGGGGCGCGCCCTAGGGGGGCGCCCCCACCATCATGACCACCTCTTTGATCCCTTGCAGTAGGGTCCAAGTCTCCTGGATCATGTTCGGTGAGAAAATCACGTTTCTGAAGATTTTATTCCGTTTGGACTCCGTTTGATATTCTGTTTATCCGAAACACTGAAATAGGCAAAAACAGCAATTCTGGGCTCGGCCTTCGGTTAATAGGTTAGTCCCAAAAATAATATAAAAGTGGAAAATAAAGCCCAATATAGTCCAAAACAGTAGATAATATAGCATGGAGCAATCAAAAATTATAGATACGTTGGAGACTTATCAATCATCGGCTTGAGGTGTCCATAGAATCGAAGAGAGGGATGATGTGTGTGTGTGTGCGCACGATCGATAAAGAGTGCCATCGAATTTGTGTGTGCCCACGTCAAAGATATAGAGTGGCTGGCCTACTGGAACATGAGATGGGACATGTGCAGTTTGTCTCTGTGGCATGGATACCTACCTGCAGCGCTCGACTATCGGTGTGTGGTGGGGGAAGAGGGAGGCCCAATTAACTATAGAGGTACAATGGCTGGTATATGTGTGGAGGAGGAGAGAGGCCTACCTCATGTATTAAGGAGATCGATTTGCCTCATGTATTAAGGGAGATCGATCGGCATCATGCATATGTGCAGGAGATGAATAAGGTTGGGAGAGAGACAGAGCTAGAGTGTTGGAGGGGGTGGTAGTGGAGTTGCTTCTAACCAATGGTGGGATAGGCTTGCTAGACAAACGGAGGGCACGCCCGCAATATCAATAAGAGAGGAGATGGCCGCTTGTTGTCTGTGCACGTGCGTGTGAGAGACGGATCAGGAGGCATGCACGAATGATGAGGGGGGGACGATGTGGCTATGGTAAGCAGACGTAACTACATATGAAGATCAATCGCCCTTTGTAAGAGAAAGGAGAGACATAACTTGTGAGGTACGCCGATCGATGGGGGGGGTAGTTAAAGTCGATCTAGGTATATGTTGGGAGATCGATCAGTATACATGCATGTGTGTGTTAGAAGCAAATGAGGCACGAGGAGAAGGATAGAGAGAGAGAGGGATGCATGTAGGAGGTGGTACAAGAGGCATACTATATCGAGGGGGAGGAGTGTGCGAGTACGAGAACAATGAAAAGAGTGGTGGGAGTGAGGCATGGACGGTGACAAGAGAAGAGGGGAAGCTTGTGTTTGTGCTAGGCACACCTGGCTAGAGAGGCATATCGATCGATGTGTGCCATAAAGAAGGAGCTGGGGGGGCCTACACACACCGTGGGTGAACGACCTAAAGTGAAAAGACGAATTTGCGCGATGGAGCTAGAGAATGCTGAGGGAGGGTGAGAGGGATGCGGGCGTGTGCATGCACAAGAGAAAGTTAGCGCTGGCTACAAAGATAAGAGGGTTGTGTGGGTGTAAAAGACGAATAGAGATCATATATACTTCATTATAAAAAGCGAATTCGGATATTTGAAGAATTTATCATAGTATTTCAAACCGACAGATGTGTCAATATATATAACAGTGATACACATGGTGTGGTTATGAACATGGTATACTACATTTAATATATTTTATCTCTACTCTTATAAAAAACGGAGTGGTTAATGATGGTGTGCCTGCCATCCTGCATTATAGGCCGTCTAATTTATATCTGGCAGATAGCAAGGAAACTATGATGGTTGAAGTTGGCAACAATCATGATTGTAGATTCTTATTGAAATAGAGAAACGAATTCAAATTTAGTTCGAATTGCAGCGGTAGTATAGACATTTGGAATGCACTAAAATGTTGGTATGAGTAGGTTACATGCATTTTACAGCAAGCGAAAAATTTTAATCGGACATAACATGGATTCATACTCCCTCCTTCCATCTATATAGGCCGTAATTAGATTTTTAAGACCGCCTTTGACTAGTGACAAGATTAATAGTACATGACATGCACAATGTGAAAATTATATCATTGAAAGAACCTTTCACAGACGAATTTAACGGTGTGCTTTGTGTAACTTGCATGTCATATATCATTGCTCTAATATTTAGTCAAAGTTAGCATTGAAAAACGCATTAGGCCCTATATAGATGGAAGGAGGGAGTAGCTTTGAATAGCATTCGTATAGTAAAACGGGGCAAGACTCTCTCTTTGTGTGGTGTGAATAGTTTTATTTTTTTTCGTTTTCTTTTTGGTTGAGGGAAGTGTGAATTGATTTGGTACATACAAGTACAATATTACTACATGTTAGGCTTGTCCCTAAAATTCAACCCGTGTCTTTTTATATCCCGAAAATTCAGATATCGTGCTCCCAAAACTGGCGCCTTCACAACCCGCGCCTTGCTATCTCAGAATTACAACGCGCGCGAAAACTCCCTCCAGCTGCCAAATCCCGACACGCGAAATCCCCCTTCTAACCCTAAGCCAAAAGGGCCGCTAGTTCAAATCGGTGGGTGGTACTTTTGTAACACACCCTACATTTTGGACAAGCGCGTTCCTAAGTCATGCTTCACCCCCTCCCATCGCCCCCTTTTCGCCATTCGAAATCCCAGGCCGCCATAACCTCTCCGCTCCAGCCGCGAAACCCCACCCTCCTCCGTCCGCCACGTCACCGCTGCCCAGCCGGAGCCTCTTCCCCGACGACGTACAACTCGACGTCCCTCGTCCACCTCCCCGGATGAGGATCCGTCATCCATCTCACCATCCCGCCGGTTCAGCTGCCCCGTCCTCCACCTCCAAGGAGCTGCTCCGACGATCGCCTCGTCTATCGCGGCTGTTCCATCCCCACAGCGCCGCCTTAACCTGCTCCACCAGAACCGTAGCATCCTCACCGACTCCTCGGACGAAGCCAAGGCCTACTCGGCACCACCAAAGAGGTTGTACACTCATCGCATCGCACCTTCTCCTTAACTCGACCTCCCGGCACTGACAGTGCTCCATCCCACACCCCCATGGAGCGGCTACCTTGAAACCGGCGCCGCGGGCGACATCTCCATGGCGGCTCTCCCCCAGTGCGAGGCCCCTTCGGCGGCGGCGTCCATACTAGCCGGATCTGCTGCTGCTCCGGCTCTCGCTCGATCGCTCGCTCGCCCAGCTGCTGCTGCTCTCTCCCTCGCTCGTGCTGCTGCTCTGCTCCGATTAAGCCACACTTCAGTCGACTAAATCAACTTTTGGGTCAGTCGATTTTCAGGGGTTGGGGGGGCTCGCCGGAGTTAAGGAAGAACCGCCCGCTGTGGGGACGGGGGCTTGCTGGAGAGGTGCCCCACTATCTATCTTAGGGTTCAAGGGGGGGGGGGGGGGCCTAGAGGGCTGGCCGGGGCGGCAGTGGTGGGTTGTTTCGGGGCAGCGAGGCGGCGCTGGGGCCAGCGGTTCGGCCGGTGGTGGCTGGCGGCTCAGGGGGGTGCAGGTTGAAGATGAACTGCAGGCCCTCCCTAAACTACATGTCAAGTGCCTCTCTGCTACCATTGCGTTCTGTTTCGACAGTAGCATTCAGATTCCATAGTAAATTTTAGTTTCGACAGTTAAGTTCAGAGTCAACAGTTTTTACCTCATCTGTTGTAGTCAGGTGGTTTTTGGTGATGTAAATTTTACATCCATTTTACATCATCTATTGGAGATGCTATTAGAATCCCACTTGAGATTGGCGATGTATGTCTTGTGCTGCTTCAGCTTTGACGACTTACGGCTCACCGGAGCTGCTCCAACGACAGAATGATCCATCACAATAGAGCAGTGCCCTGGACGCCGTCTACAGATTCCTCAGATCTTCCTCCACACCTCGGATAGCCACCTCTGCCTCAACTGCTTCAGCGACCAACCCAATGATGCTGAGGTCGACACGGCAATGGCAAAGAGGTTGTACACTTGTTGCATCACTTATTACTATACATTCACGTCAATCCATTAGGGCTATTTTGGTTCAACGGAAAAACATCGATCCACTGGTTGTTACCATCACTCTAAATTTCTGCATGCTCTCCTTACATAATATCACCATATTTTTTTCGTATGCATGTCAGATATTGTACACAGTCATGCTGAACATGTAGAGAAAAAGAGAAGAGTTTTGCGCGACAATACAATGTCATGCAGACATCGCTCCATGGTGGGTTCAATGGCAAACCCTCCCCACCCCTCTCCAGATTGTAATCCAGAGGAAGATATCTGTTCTGAGGCAGATTCAGACGCCGCTGACCACTCCTATTTACCCCCCATGGTGTTTGCTCTACCTTGGCATGATGATGTTAGTCATATTATGCATATGTTGCCTTGTAGTGCCTACTTTTGACATCATATATGCCATCTGCTTAGTTTAGACATGTTCTGTAATGCCACCTATTTAGTTTCTATATCATATATGGGAATTATGCAGTCTCATGTCTTTTAGCCAGCCATAATATATGTGAAATGTGCAATGCCATCCTGTTTAACCAGGCATCATATATTTGAATGATATATTGCCCATCATTTTCTTCATTACATTTCCATTTGTCGACAATGTTTGTACATTAAACTACTCTTCCTGTGAATCAGCCATTTGGGTGGGAGATGGAAAAATCTGGAGTGAAAACAAGGCCTTCAGAGAAGATAGTGCTACCTGTCAAAGCAGATCTCTTGTTGGGTCCCGATAGCTCCTCAGAGATGGATTCAAAGACAGATGACCAGTCCTATTCCCCCACTGAGGTGTATGCTCTAACTTGGCACGGTTATACTGCTCATATCATGCATACGGTGTCTTGCATTGCATAGTTTAGACATCATATACACAATATTAAACACCATGTTCTTAGTTCAGACATCATATCGAATGCCCTCTGTTTAGCATATAAATCACATATGTGAATTAAATGATGCGATCATGATTACTTAGATAACATGTAGGTGAATATGTCATGCGATCCTGTTTAGTTATTCATCATATCTTTGAATTATGTTATGCTATGCTATCCAGTTTAGATAGACATCATATATGTGAAATTATGTCATGCTATCCGTTTTAGTTAAACAATATACATGTCAACTATTTCATGCCCTCTTTTTTCCACACTATCTATTGCATCTGTCTCTCATACAATGTCTGTACATTCAACTATGTTTCCTGTTTATCAGCCATTTGAATTGGAGCAGGTGATGCCAGTGTCTAGCGGATTAAAAACACGGTCTTCAAATAAAAAAGTGCTGCCTCTTGCTGGATATAGCAGCTTGGTTGTACATGCACAAGAACCAGCCCTACCACACATAACCCAAACTCTCGCAGATTGTACCCCTACTACGATGGACAGAGAACCAGCTTCACCCAATCTAACCCCAGCCCCAGCCGATAGTAACCCAGTTCCTGTTGACACAGCACCATCTCCACCATAGAGCTCCCAAACAAGAGCAGTTAGTAAGGCAGCTCCAGTGCCCAAAGGGCCAGTACTATCACGGCGAACCCCAACTCCACCAGTTAGTACGCCTATTCCTGTGGAGGAAGCACAACCAGCTAGTCATAGTTTAGCATCTATCGCATTTGATGTTGTTAAATCGTATGTGCGTATCTTCCCATCTTGGAAATAATATACTGAAGATGAAGGAAAATGCCAGTTGTAGGTGTTTGTCCAGGAGTTATGTGTAAGTAATGTTATTCATGGCAATTACTTTGCTTCGTCCCATACATCCTACCTCCATGATGCTTATAATACAACAAATTTTCCCATTTTTCTCTATAGAGAAGGACCGATTTGGAAACTCAGGATGAGGTAACCTGTGCTAATACCTCTACTATCTTCAAGAATGCTTGGTGGCAGTATCGGAATTACATGAAGAAAACGTACTTCACCCGCAAAGAAACTCATCAAATTCCGTTACGTTCTCCTAAGACACATTTACTGGACGATGACTGGGAATGCCTTGTTCTGTACTGGTCCCGAACCAAGAATGTGGTAAGGTCTATGAGCTCATTTTCTATTTTTAAGTATTATATTCTTGCGTCTTACTGTACTCTGTTCATGTAGAACAAGTGCCTAAACCTGAAGAACAACTGTTCTAATTTAAGATTCCATTGCAACCATAGGACATAGATATATGTTTGTTTGATGCTTTTATTATGTACTAGTACTTGGCAATAGAAGACTTGGTAGTTTAATCCTGTCCACCTTACTAATGAACTGGTTCACCAAATTGAGTTTCATATACTAGTACATGCTAAACTTGTTATGTGTCTGCTTGTTTCTTCTTTTAGAATGCTGACAGAATATTGGGGAAGTGTCGGTGTCAAAACCGGCGGATCTCGGGTAGGGGGTCCCGAACTGTGCGTCTAGGCCGGATGGTAACAGGAGGCAAGGAACACGATGTTTTACCCAGGTTTGGGCCCTCTTGATGGAGGTAAAACCCTATGTCCTGCTTGATTAATATTGATGATATGGGTAGTACAAGAGTAGATCTACCACGAGATCAAGGAGGCTAAACCCTAAAAGCTAGCCTATGGTATGATTGTTGTATGATGAAGTTGTCCTACGGACTAAAACCCTCCGATTTATATAGACACCGGAGAGGGTTAGGGTTACACAAAGTCGGTTACAATGGTAGGAGATCTTGAATATCCGCATCGCCAAGCTTGCCTTCCATGCCAAGGAAAGTCCCATCCAGACACGGGACGAAGTCTTCAATCTTGTATCTTCATAGTCCTGGAGTCCGGCTGAAGGTATAGTCTGGCTACCCGAACACCCCCTAATCCAGGACTCCCTCAGTAGCCCCTGAACCAGGCTTCAATGATGATGATTCCGGCGCGTAGATTGTCTTCGGCATTGCAAGGCGGGTTCCTCCTCCAAATTCTTTATAAAAGTTTGTAAACACCAAGAGTAGTGTCCGGCTCTGCAAAATAAGTTTCCACGTATTGCCACAGAGAGAATAATATTGACACAAATCTAATCTGCTGACGTATTCCGCAGCGCGACATCACACTATGGCCAAGCCTTTATTCGAATCATTTTCACTTTTCCACCTCAGCGTGTTTTGCGAGGCGGTTTCCTTGGCACGTCTTGTCAAAGCAGAGATCGTGTCCCCCCATTTATGGGATTCTCATCAATACGGACGTGGGTAACCCAACCGTGCCATTTATCACGGTGCTTGGGAGGCAAGCGAGTTTTACTAGGTTGGTGGGGACGCATAGTCACATCCGCTCATATAAGGGGATAATGATCCACCTTTTTACCTACGCCTTCTTCCTCCTTTGCCTATCCATCTTCTGCGCACCCGAGCTCCAGCGCCCAAGCCCGCACTTCCTACCTCAACCTTCTCCAACAATGTCCGGAGCGGGAGGCAAGTGGATGGTCTCCTCCGTCACGGAGGGCCATGTCAAAAGGCTAAGGAAGGCCGGATACCTGTCCAAAGACATCGCGCACCGGCTTCCTGAGGAGGGGCAGCTTCTCCCCACCCCAAGGCCCCATGAGAGGGTAGTATTTCTTCCCCACTTCCTCCGCGGACTGGGTTTTCCTCTCCACCCATTTGTCCGCGGGCTCATGTTCTACTATGGCCTAGATTTCCATGATCTGGCCCCGAACTTCATCCTCAATATCTCGGCGTTTATCGTCGTGTGCGAGGCTTTCCTCTACATCCGCCCCCATTTCAGCCTCTGGCTCAAGACTTTCAACGTCAAGCCAAAGGTGGTGCGCGGCAACCAGGCGGAGTGCGGAGGTGCCATGGCGGGCAAAATAGCCAACGTCCTATGGCTCGAGGGCTCCTTTGTGGAGACCTTGAAGGGGTGGCAGTCAGGGTGGTTTTACATCACCGAGCCACGCGATCCGAAGTGGATCGCAGCCCCTGAATTCTGATCCGGACCCCCCACGCGGCTCACGTCCTGGAAGGAGATGGGCTTGTCGTGGGGCGACGAGGAAGAGGTGACCAGACTGCAAAAATGCATCCACTCCCTGGTGAACAAGCAGCTCAAGCTTGTCAACGTAGTCCAGGTCATGCTCGTCCGCCGGATCCTTCCGTGTCAAGAACGGGACTTCAATTTGTGGGAGTTCAACCCGGCGCAGCACTGAACTCTAAGCAGGCTCTTCGACACGATGTACGAAGATGTCTGGAAGGGTCTAACCAAAGGCGCCGAGGCTACCACATCCGCCTCCGAAGATTGCGGATTCAGTTCGCAGCGTCCTGCTAGCGAAGTAAAATATTTTCATCTTTTACAGGATGTTAAGTTTTCTTCATAGTTTGACTCTATGTGGGATCTAAACTCCCTCACCTTTGACAAGATTGGCAGGAGAAGTCCGGATTGATTAACTGTCCGGCTCCCTTGCCCGAAGACCCAGCCCCTGCTCTCCTAGTGAAGTTGCTGGCTCCGGCACCTTATGTGGTGCCAGAGAAGAAGGCCAAGAAGAAGAAGGCCACAAGGACTCGAAAGAGTTCCCGTCATATGGTGGTGTCGGACTCGTCGTCCGATGAGTCCGAGACGCACTCCTCCCGTGAAGACGAGGAGGAGGAAGAAGAGACCTCTCCCCCTCCAGTGGGGGGAGGAAAGAAGAGGAAGGCCGCCCTAGTAGGGGAGGCCGAAGGGTCCAAGAAGAGGAAAACCCCTCCACCGGACTACGCCGACGAGGACGAAGAGGAGTGGCCGGACAGGGCCAAGCGTCCGGCGAAATCGTAAGTGTTCGGATACCAGAGTAACTCATGATATTCCTTTTGTTGCGCAGCTTTCCCTAATGTCGAATATAATCATGCAGCCCGCCCAAGGACGGGCTCGACGAGTCGTCGAGCGGCTCCCTGGATTCATCGGACATGAATTCAGTTCCGCCCGCTGCCTCCCCCTGTGCTGCGGATGACGCCGAAGTGGCGTCGCGAAAAGCTCCGGGGCAAGAGGAGGTGGTCCAGGAGGAGCCGCGAGGCGACCTCCTGGACTCCAGGAGTAAAGGGGACAATACCACCCAGGGCTCCAAGTCCGGCTTTAAGCCAGACACCGCGCCGGAATCATCAACGGTTCCGGACCGCGGCCGGCGAACTCCTGCCAAGAGGAGCAAGCCTATTGATCCGGCGTCCTCCGTCCAACCGGAGGCGCCGGACAATCTGCTGGAGGTGCTTAAGGGCGCCTCCATCGACGAGGAGCACTGTGTCATCATGAGTACGGTGGTCCAGAAGGTTTGGTCCGCCCAAAGCGGACTTACTGAAGCTTGTACTAGCCTTCTAACAGGCTTCGAGGTAAGTAGAAATATGTAAAAATATTACCGCATAGACAGTAGCCCCTGATGCTCTGTTTGGCGTTCAGAAAGAAAAGCCGAATAGAGGATCTATTAAATATCGCAGGAGTCTAACTAAAAAGGAGTCAATATACGTATGCAGGCTTCGCTGCTGGCCACCGCCGCATTGACTGTGGAGGTGGGTGCCCTGAAGCAGGGCCTTGAGCGGACCGAGCAAGCGCTCGGTCTTGCCAAACGAGAACTCGAGGAGAAAGAAGGTAAGAGATACCTTATAGAAAAAAATTCCTATAAGAAGACGCAATTGCAAAAAATGACAGGAGTATACTACTTATTGTAGGGGCCACAACTGAGGTGGCGACCCTCAAGCAGGCGCTGTCCGAGGCCAAGAAGAGAGCGGCCACGGAGCGCACCGAGCGGGAGAAATTTGAGGCGCAGGTCGGCGAGGTGCAGCAAGACCTTCAGGCTCTCATGAAAAAACATGAGAGTTTGGAGCTCGACTCGAAGACACGAGCGTCCGAGCTTGCTGCGGCCCTTAAAACTGCCAAATCTGCCAAGGCCGAAGCCCAGAAGGCCCTCCAGGAATTGGATGCGGTGAAAAAGATAGCGGCGGGTAAGGCATTCTCTATGCAAAGCAGACATATGAAAGTAAACTACTTGTTACTTACCCGAATCCGGAGCTCTCCAGGGGCATTCGCAGATATTCCCCGCAGCGTATCCGTTGCCGCCGCATTCTACCGAGCCGAGGAAGGCAGCTCGACAGAGAAGGTGTTCTGGTCTCAGTACACTGAGGACGAACACCCTGTGCCCTTGAGCGACCAGCTGAAGCAACTGGTCGAGCTCCACAAGGCGGCCGAACAGGCCCTGAAGGGCTTCATAGTTCGGCTGTGGCCTAGAGAGGCCCTGCCTGGGAGCTACTTCGGACTAGTGCGGCGGCTAGTGGAGGCTTGTCCAAGGCTCGAGGTCATCAAGTTCTCCGTCTGCATCGAAGGTGCCTGTAGGGCCCTTGCCCGTGCAAAGGTGCACTGGGGTAAGCTGGACGGTGAGAAGCTTGTGAGGGACGGGCCGTCGCCGGGGAAGGAGCATCGCAAGCCCAAGAACTATTACAAGGATGTTCTGGCCGGTGCCCGCCTTATGGCGGATGAATGCACCAAGGATGTAATTTTTGAATGAACTCGCTCGTGTTATCCTGTGCGCTGAAAACTTGTTCATATGCGCTAAGCAATGCTTGAATTTAAAATATTACTTTCTGTGCGGCTGTTTATCAAAAAATTGAGAGATGGCCAGTCGTCGGCTTCTGCCCCCATGCCACTAGTGCTGGGGTGTTCGGGATAAACCTGAACGCTCTTTTTCCCATGATTGGGTCCGTCGAGGGAGGCGCTCAGCACAACGAACAAGGCAATCGGACTATAATGCTTGAACACTCTCACTTAGCCATAGAACTCTATAATTTTAAATTTCGGCGAAGCCCCTAGTATTCGGAAGACCGAGTTCGGGGCGCTGTCCACGCCTTGGCCGGACAAAGCCGGTTCCTCGCTCGAAGCGGCATAAGTCTTTAAGGACTCGAAAAACCTCTCGAACAGCGACCGGTCTCTCGCCTCATCATGACAGTCAGTTTTAGCTTTCTCTACTGAGGTGCTCAGCCCAGCTCAACTGGGGCACAATCGCAGTAGTTCTCCTAGTGCTACCTTAGCCGATATAGCGGAATGTAAGGCACCAAAACATAGGAGCCGGGCAAACCCAACTATTGACCCAAATCATGATTCGGAGCCGATGCATATAGTGCTATAAGTTCGGGGTGCCGCACTTGTGAAAGTGTACGGACTTCTCACGCCATATTGATGGGTACTGAAGCCCCTGGCATTTTTGCCGTACCACAGTGTACGGATGCAACATGTTATTGATAAACATATATATAAAAAGAGAATAATGCAAAAAATAGACAAAAAGCTATGCATTGTTTATAGAAAGGCTGCTATGAAAGCGGAACGATACAAATAGTGCGATAATCCAAAGAAATTGGACTATTTAACATGTCCTGGCCAGGGGCAGGCCGCGGAATTGTATTAAAAAAATAGGTATACTGCTCGTAGTAGAGACCACCTGGGAGTTCCATAATGCGGCGTGGCTTGTCTGCTTTCCTGGATCTTGCAATGTTTGTGCGGCAGTTGAATTGCCGAACGGGTCATCCGAAGTATGGAGTCCTGAGAGTAAGAGAAAAAAAAGAGAGAGAGAGAGAGAGAGAGAGAGAGAGAAAAAAGGAATCCGGCAACCCCTGGTGCGGTTTAAGTCGTATTTCGGGCGTGCCGTGATAGTGCCCCTTCCCCTGTGCCCATGGTATTTCCAGAGCGTAGTTATGTACGCGAAGCACTGGTTTCGCTATATCGCGAGGGCTAGGGTTGGGGCCGCATTGCTATGCTAGCTCAGAACGTGCCAGGCGGTCTTGTTGTAGGGTACTCCGGGTGCGCTTGACAGTGTCCGGCTTTTTGAAGGCCGATCTGGAGAACTGCCTGGAGAGGCTGCTTTGTACTTCTGCTGCGAGCGCTGCCGTGTGCTCCTCCGTTCGGAGGGAGCGTTCAGTGTTCCCATTGACCGTGATTACTCCTCTAGGGCCTGGCATCTTGATCTTGAGGTATGCATTGTAGCGACCAGACCTCAAACAGTCTGATCTCTGTGCTCCGGTGTCATCCCTGGACCAGTAATGCTGACACCACACAGTACTCGGGGGATTTATAGCAGAGTAGCAATCACAGACTTATTACATCTAGTGTCTCAAGAGAGAACTTATTACCATAAATATGGCTTAAGGCCATCTAATAACGATAACAGCGGAAGGCTTGGAAGACAAGTGAGTCCATCAACTCCAACGGCATCACTGAGTATAGAACCACGACCTAAAAACTCCTTAATCGTTGTCTGAGAAGTCTGCAACATTAACGTTGCAGCCCGAAAACGGGTCAGCACATGGAATATGCTGGCAAGGTAACACATAGAGAGTAATGGAATGAAATAGCTATACTATATGCATATTTGGCTGGTGGAAAGCTCTATGGTTACAGTTTTGCGTAAAGCCAATTTTCCCTACTTCAAAGGAATAAAATTTTAATTACTATCTAGGTGGTTGTTAAACATTGAGAATGGTTGACAGCATTCTCAATCCCAATTAAGCATCATCATTAAACATAACCCAACAAAATTAATTTAGAGTAACATGTTGAGATTCACATGATAATCCAAATACTAGATACTCAAGATGTCCATAACTGGGGACACGGCTAATCATGATTAGTTTGTACACTCTGCAGAGGTTTGCGCACTTTCCCCCACATGACTCGATCGCCTCCGTTTGTTTTCTCGCACTACATGGTGTTTGAGAAACGGATTATCGGGACATAGTCTTTCAGAAGCGCTAGCACCTTACGTGTGGGGTAGACCGTACCACCTACAACCCCTACATCTGCTAGTCCACCCCGTAAGAGTTCGCACGACTTAGTCAACTATACCAGAGCCCATAGTAGCATGTGGCTACACACGGAAGTTTCTAGCATGAAAGATCTTATGATCCCTTTGAGCCTGGGTGGCGGTCCGAAAAAAACAGGCAAGTCCTGGAATACCCAGGTGCCTCAATCCACCCATATGTGTGTTTAAGTTGCCACCTTAGATAAACCATTGATTATCAATCTCACATCTGTCATGGATATCACTCACCCAATCCACGTCTACTAGCATAGCATGGCATAATAAGCAAACGTAGAAGTAACTCCCAAAGGTTTGATAATAAACAGGTAATAGGTACTACCTCATCTACTTCCCATCCCACAATTTAATTAGATCCTAATCATGCAATGTGTGAGGATTGATCTAATGCAATAAAACTAGGTAGTAGAAAAAGGTATGATCAAAGTGTTACTTGCCTTGCTGATGATCTGGGAAACCTAACGATTCGAAGTAACTAGCGGCGCACTCCGGATACTCTATCACAGACAAACAAACAAGCATACAATAAGTACTCATCTAATGCACAGGTAAAACTCAAATAAGAGATCTAACCAGAAGGTTCAACTTAAGAACTCCGGTTGGCAAAAAGAATCAAATCAAACGAAGCAACGAAAGTCAAACGACGAAAGAAAACAACTTCGTTCTAGTAATCTGGATCTAGGGCAAGTTATACAGTAGCAAAATCTTGTTTAAGTTGATTAAATGGATAGAGGGTTTCGAGACGAAACTCTAGGCGCTTGAATCGCCTGATTCTGATAAACGAGCGAAAAGTTATACTAAAACGAAAATCGGATCAGGAATCGCGATCAGAAAAATCGCGGATTTAATCCGAGAAAAAGAAAACGACGAACGGATTAACGAACGAATGTTCGTTATCCAGATCTAAACGATGAACGTGTTCGTTTAAACGAACAAACGAGCGAACGCTCGCTATTTAACCTAAAACAAAAAACCAATCTAAAAAAACCAAAAACAAAAAAAACCGAAAGACACAGACGGAAAACCAGTCGGTTTTCTAAAAAAACGGGCGGCGACGTGGCGGTGGCGAACCTCCGCGGGGCGGCGGCCGGCGCGGGCAGCTGGGGCGGCTCGAGGCTGGGGCTAGGGTTCCTCCCCGGGGGGGGCTGGGCCGGCTTTTAAAGCCTGCCGGACCAGAGTCCTATCCGAACACGGCCCGGTTAGGTCGGTTCCCTTTTTTTTAAATATTCCGCTCGGAAGAAAAATAAAAAGAAATACTAAACGGACTCCAAAAATCCCGGAATAAATTTTCCCGGGCTTCCAAAATCAAGCCCGACAAAGTGAACATTTATTTGGGCCCTAAATGCAATTTTGAAAAACACACATTTTTCCTAAATTCAAATAAAACACCGAAAAACTCCAAAATAAAATCTTATTTTATTTTATTATTAAATCCTCAATATTTCTTTATTTTGGGAAATTCATTTTATTCCCTCTCTCATATTTTTGTAATAGAAATAATTGATGATAAAATAAATAAAATCAAATGATCCTATTCTCAAAATTTGAGAAAACTCAAATATGAAAATAACGCAATCCCCAACTCTCTCTGTGGGTTATTGAGTTGCGTAGAATTTTCTAGGATCAACCAAAATGCAAAAATAAAATATGCTATGCAATGATGATCTAATGTATAACATTCCAAATTGAAATTTTTGGATGTTACAAACCTACACCCCCTTAAGATGAATCTCGCCCTCGAGATTCGGGTTGGCTAGAAAATAGGTGAGGGTGGTCTTTGAGCAAATCTTCCTCTCGCTCCCAGGTGGCTTCATCCTCCATGTGGTTGCTCCACTGAACTTTGCAAAACTTGATAACCTTGTTGCGAGTAATTCGGCTGGCAAACTCGAGGATCTTAACTGGTTTCTCCTCGTAGGTCAAATCGTTATCCAACTGAATAGTTTCCAAAGGCACTGTATCTCTCAACGGTACGTCAGCCATCTCCGTGTGACACTTCTTTAACTGAGAAACGTGGAACACATCATGAACTCCTGACAATCCTTCGGGCAATTCCAACTTGTAGGCCACTTCTCCCATACGTTCCAATACTCGATATGGTCCTACAAATCGTGGTGCTAACTTCCCTTTAACTCCAAAACGCTTTGTTCCCCGAAGTGGAGATACTCGAAGATAAGCTCTATCTCCGACTTCGTAAACTGTCTCCTTCCGTTTAGAATCCGCATAACTCTTCTGTCTGGACTGGGCTACCTTGAGCCTATAGCGAATCAATTTCACCTTCTGTTTAGACTTTTTAATCAAGTCAGGTCCAAACAACTGGCGGTCTCCAACTTCGTCCCACGACAGCGGTGTCCTGCACCTCCTTCCATACAAAGCTTCGAAAGGGGCCATCTTTAGACTGGTTTGATAACTGTTGTTGTAAGAGAACTCTGCATATGGCAAATTATCGTCCCAACTAGATCCATAATCTTGCGCACAAGCTCTCAGCATATCCTCCAAAATCTGATTGACTCTCTTGGTCTGTCCATCTGTCTGTGGATGAAAAGATGTACTGAATTCTAGCCTGGTACCCAAAGTTTCATGCAACTGCTTCCAGAACTTTGAGGTAAATTGGGTTCCTCTATCTGATACGATACTCCTCGGAACTCCATGCAAACATACTATTCTGGTCATGTATATCTTTGCCAACTTAGCACTGGTGTAAGTGGTCTCTACTGGGATGAAATGAGCTACTTTTGTCAATCGATCAACTACAACCCAAATTGAGTCATAGCCTAAACGAGTCCTGGGCAATCCCATGATAAAATCCATGCCTAACTTATCCCACTTCCATTCGGGTATCGGCAATGGTTGTAACAATCTTGCTGGCTTCTGATGCTCTGCCTTTACTCTCTGGCATACATCGCAAACTGCTACATACTCCGCAATATCCTTCTTCATTCCCGTCCACCAGAAAATATCCTTGAAATCCAAATACATCTTGGTATTTCCTGGGTGAATTGAATACGGTGAATCGTGTGCCTCTTGCAAAATCAACTTCCTAATCTCCGGGTTATTGGGCACGTAAACACGGTCTTCAAACCATAGGGTATCGTGCTCATCCTCACGAAATCCTTTAGCTTTTCCTTTGCTCAATTTCTCCTTTATAGCGGCAATCTCTTTGTCAGTTCTCTGAGCTTCTCTGATTCTATCCATCAAAGTTGACTGAATCTCTAGTGATGCTACATAGCCTCTCGGAACTATTTCCACACATAGTTCACAAAGATTTTCTGCTAACTCCTTGGGTATCCCTCCCATCATTAACGTATTGACATCGCTCTTACGGCTTAATGCGTCAGCTACTACATTAGCCTTTCCGGGGTGATAGTGCAATTTCATATCATAATCTCCAACTGTTGTTGGGGCTTCCCACTTGGTCACGGTTTCAACTTTAGCGGGATCTACTGCTATACCTTCTCTGGATATAACGTGTCCGAGGAATCCTACTTCCTTCAACCAAAACTCACATTTGCTGAACTTGGCATATAATTGGTGTTCTCTGAGCTTTCCAAGTACCAAACGCAAATGCTCCTTATGCTCCTCTTCATTCTTCGAATATACTAGGATATCATCAATGAACAGTACGACGAACTTATCCAAAAACTCCATAAACACTTTGTTCATCATGTTCATAAAATAGGCAGGCATGTTAGTCAGACCAAATGACATAACGGTATACTCATACAGCCCATACCTGGTGGTAAAAGCTGTCTTCGGAATATCCTGTTCTCGAATCTTCAATTGGTGGTATCCTGATCGCAAATCGATCTTGGAAAATACTTTAGCTCCTTGCAATCGATCAAACAGATCGTTGATCATTGGTAGTGGGTACTTGTTCTTGATCGTTACCTCATTCAATCCTCGATAATCAACAACCATCCTTAACGATCCATCCTTCTTCTCCACTAGAAGTACTGGCGATCCCCAAGGCGAAGAACTTGGGCGAATATATCCCTTATCCAGTAACTCCTTAATCTGCTTCTTAATTTCCACCAAATCCTTTGCTGGCATCCTATATGGTCTCTTTGATATTGGCCCAGTGCCTGGCAATAGCTCAATCAAAAACTCAATATCTCTATCTGGTGGCATGCCTGGCAACTCTTCTGGAAATACATCAGGGAAATCCCTTACCACTGGTACTTCCTCCTGCACAACTCATGTTGGGCAATTTACTTGGGTCCTCTTTGGCACATGCCGGGATACATACTTGATCCTTCTCCCTTCTGGTGTGGTAAGCAAAATTGACTTACTAGCACACTCAATATTCTCTTCATACTTTGATAACCAATCCATGCCTAATATCACATCCAATCCTTGAGATTCCAATACTATTAGGTCTGAGGGAAAAACATAGTTACCAATCCTTAATGATAACCGATCACACCATAGACTAGCCACATACTCTGCTCCTGGCGAGGTTACTAACATGGGTGACCTAAGGGCTTGGGTTGGTAGGTTATACTTATCCACAAATTCCCTTGAGATGTATGAATGCGATGCTCCAGTATCAAAAAGAACGAGTGCAGTAAATGACTTAACCAAAAACTTACCTATTACTACATCGGGCTGAGCTTCAACCTCCTCCACGCTAACGTGGTTCACCTGTCCCCTGTTGAAAGGGTTCGGCTTCTTCCCAGAACTTCCATTGCCATTTTGGCCTTCAGGACATTCATTGGCATAATGTTCTGGCTTCGAACACTTATAGCAAGTGACTTGGCTCAAGTCCTTCTTGGCTGGGGTTGATGGGTTGGTGCGGTTCTGGTCGTTGCTTCCTCCATTGCCATTACCATTCTTAGTGCCATTGGGATTGTGCGAGCTACCTCCCCCATGGGTATGCTGAAAATGTCCTCCCGGTCTAGGGGTAAAACGTGGCTTCTGCTGAGCTCCTGAATTGTACTTCCCTTGTCCATACTTCCTCTTGTGATTCTCAATTTGCTGCTGCTTCCCTTCAATCATAAGAGCACGATCTACCAACTCCTGGTAGTTGTTTAAGGTGGCTACCATCAACTGCATGCTCAAATCATCATTCAGTCCTTCCAGAAACTTCTCCTGCTTAGCTGCATCCGTAGCAACGTCATCTGGGGCATAACGTGCTAGCTTACTAAGCTCCTCCACATACTGGCCAACTGTCCATCCTCCTTGGCGCAAGTTATGAAACTCACGCTTCTTCATGGCCATAGCTCCTGCTGAAACATGGGCAGTACGGAAAGCCTGCTGAAACTGGTCCCATGTGACAGTGTCGACTGGGAAGGTGGTTGTGAAATTCTCCCACCATGATGCTGCGGGTCCTTCTAACTGATGTGCGGCAAACTTCACCTTCTCCGCATCTGTGCATCCTGCTGTGGTCAACTCCCTAGCTGTCTTGCGGAGCCAATCATCTGCTACTATCGGCTCGGTGCTACTGGAAAACACCGGCAGATTCAGCCTAAGAAAACGGGCTAAGTGATCAACAGGTGGTGGTGGTGGTGGTGGGTTGTTGTTGTTGTTTCCCTGATTCTGATTCTGGACTAGCAACTGCATCAATGTGTTCTGCTGCTGGATCAACTGGGTGAGCTCCGGTGGAAAGGCAAATCTAGGGTCATGTCTCGGAGGCATCTGAGGGTTTAGAAAAGATGAGATATAAGAATAGAGAGGGTTTAAAGAGAAAACACTACCCATATGCACATGAGGCAAAAGCAAACAATTCACTTCAGTCAATCAACCAAAGGCATACAATCGATCTAACTATCGCAAAAGTGCTCGGACTACTATATTTACATGGTGGACTACTACTACTGGTGAGGTGGTCTATTAGAAATATTCTACGGTTATTGACTCCATAATATCTGCTCCAGCTTCATCAACATAGTCATCATCGCTACTATCTGCTTTCGACTCGGTGCCGTCGATGATGATGTAGTCTTCCGGGCTAATCTCCTTGGGTTCTTCGTCTTCCTCTACTGGCGTCGGGCCTCCCATAAATATTCCAATCTTCTTTGTTAGGTCGGCATTCTTATCCACCAATACTTCAATTTCCTCTTCATAATCTTCACGTGTAGCCTTGATTTCTTCCTCCAGTTCCTTGATTCTGGTCTTAGCCTTCTTCAGATCTATCATGTCGGCGCACATCTGGTTCTCCTGTCGTCGAATGTGCTGGTTTAACTCTTGGATAAAAGCTGCAATTGATCTATCATTCCTGGTGCTGATCATCTCACAGTGTTCATCTCGGCGCCCACAAATCTGGTAGATAGTATCCGTAAGATCCTTGCGGTAGACTTCTCTAATGCGTCCCATGGCGATGTGAGCTGCCATGCTCTTTCCTAGATTCCAAGTTGGTGCATCAAAAGAAAATTCTATGGGCTCAGTGACTGGCATGAATGTCCTTCCTGGAACTTGAACTTGAATCATCCAGTGCTCTTCTTCAGGTAAAGTGGCGTTGTAGGTTCCCGTGAAGCTTGGTACTCCTATGTTCAGGTATCTAGTGACTTCCTTCAAGTGGCGTCCAAAGGGTGCATCTTCATCCGGTTACGTAAACTTGTTCCTTGCATAAGCCATCCTAAAGAATAGAAAAGATGAGAGGTCAGAAGAGAAGAGAGTGAGTAGTGATCTAGGTCTTTAGCTTAGTGGTCATGTCCTACAGTCAGCGTGTGCTCTGATACCATCTCTGTAGCGACCAGACCTCAAACAGTCTGATCTCTGTGCTCCGGTGTCATCCCTGGATCAGTAATGCTGACATCACACAGTTCTCGGGGGATTTATAGCAGAGTAGCAATCACACACTTATTACATTGAGTGTCTCAAGAGAGAACTTATTACCATAAATATGGCTTAAGGCCATCTAATAACGATAACAGCGGAAGGCTTGGAAGATAAGTGAGTCCATCAACTCCAACGGCATCACTGAGTATAGAACCACGACCTAAAAACTCCTTAATCGTCGTCTGAAAAGTCTGCAACATTAACGTTGCAGCCCGAAAACGGGTCAGCACATGGAATATGCTGGCAAGGTAACACATAGAGAGTAATGGAATGAAACAGCTATACTATATGCATATTTGGCTGGTGGAAAGCTCTTTGGTTACAGTTTTGCGTAAAGCCAATTTTTCCCTACTTCAAAGGAATAAAATTTTAATTACTATCAAGGTGGTTGTTAAACATTGAGAATGGTTGACAGCATTCTCAATCCCAATTAAGCATCATCATTAAACATAACCCAACAAAATTAATTTAGAGTAACATGTTGAGATCCACATGATAATCCAAATACTAGATACTCAAGATGTCCATAACCGGGGACACGGCTAACCATGATTAGTTTGTTACACTCTGCAGAGGTTTGCACACTTTTCCCCACAAGACTCGATCGCCTCCGTTTGTTTTCTCGCACTACATGGTGTTTGAGAAGACGGATGACCGAGACATAGTCTTTCAGAAGCGCTAGCAGCTTACGATTGGGTAGACCGTACCACCTACATCCCCTACATCTACTAGTCTACCACTGTAAGAGTTCGCACAACTTAGTCAACTATGCTAGAGCCCATAATAGCTTGTGGCTGCACACGGAAGTTTCTAGTATGAATAGTCTCATGATCCCTTTGAGCCTGGGTGGCGGTCCAAAAGAAAACAGGCAAGTCCTGGAATACCCAGGTGCCTCAATCCACCCATATGTGTGTTTAAGTTGCCACCTTAGTTAAACCATTGATTATCAATCTCACATCTGTCATGGATATCACTCACCCAATCCACGTCTACTAGCATAGCATCGCATAATAAGCAAACGTAGAAGTAACTCCCAAAGGTTTGATAATAAACAGGTAATAGGTACTACCTCATCTACTTCCCATCCCACAATTTAATTAGATCCTAATCATGCAATGTGTGAGGATTGATCTAATGCAATAAAACTGGGTACTAGAAAAAGGTATGATCAAAGTGTTACTTGCCTTGCTGATGATCCGGGAAACCTAACGATTCGAAGTAACAGGCGGCGCACTCCAGATACTCTATCGCAGACAAACAAACAAGCATACAATAAGTACTCATCTAATGCACAGGTAAAACTCAAATAAGAGATCTAACCAGAAGGTTCAACTTAAGAACTCCGGTTGGGCAAAAAGAATCAAGTCGAACGAAGCAACGAAAGTCAAACGGCGAAAGAAAACAACTTCGTTCTAGTAATCTGGATCTAGGGAAAGTTTTACAGTATCAAAATCTTGTTTAAGTTGGTTAAACGGATAGAGGGTTTCGAGACGAAACTCTAGGCGCTTGAATCGCCTGATTCCGATAAACGAGCGAAAAGTTATACTAAAACGAAAATCGGATCAGGAATCGCGATCAGAAAAATCGCGGATTTAATCCGAGAAAAAGAAAACGACGAACGGATTAACGAACGAACGTTCGTTATCCAGATCTAAACGATGAACGTGTTCATTTAAACGAACAAACGATTGAACGCTCACTATTTAACCTAAACCGAAAAAACCAATCTAAAAAACCGAAAACTAAAAAAACCGAAAAAAAACTGATGGAAAACCAATCGGTTTTCTAAAAAAACGGGCGGCCCGGATTATGAGGCGGCGGCGAACCTCGGCGGCGCGGCGGGGCGGTGGCTCCGGCGGGCGGCTGCACGGCGCGAGCGGCGGCGGCGGCGCTGGAGGCGGCGGGCGCGGGCGGCTGGGGCGGCTCGTGGCTGGGGCTAGGGTTCCTCCCCGGGGGGGGCTGGGCCGGCTTTTAAAGCCTGCCGGACCAGAGTCCTATCCGAACACGGCCCGGTTAGGTCGGTTCCCTTTTTTTTAAATATTCCGCTCGGAAGAAAAATAAAAAGAAATACTAAACGGACTCCAAAAATCCCGAAATAAATTTTCTCGGGCTTCTAAAATCAAGCCCGACAAAGTGAACATTTATTTGGGCCCTAAATGCAATTTTGAAAAATGCACATTTTTCCTAAATTCAAATAAAACACCGAAAAACTCCAAAATAAAATCTTATTTGATTTTATTATTAAATCCTCAATATTTCTTTATTTTGGGAAAGTCATTTTATTCCCTCTCTCATATTTTTGTAATAGAAATAATTGATGATAAAATAAATAAAATCAAATGATCCTACTCTCAAAATTGGAGAAAACTCAAATATGAAAATAACGAAATCCCCAACTCTCTCCGTGGGTCATTGAGTTGCGTAGAATTTTCTAGGATCAACCAAAATGCAAAAATAAAATATGCTATGATGATCTAATGTATAACATTCCAAATTGAAAATTTGGGATGTTACATGCATAGTGCGGTACTGCGTTGAATTTTGCGAATGCGGTTCGCCCGAGCAGTGCGTGATAGCCACTACGGAACGGGACTATGTCGAAGATTAACTCCTCATTTCGGAAGTTATCCGGAGATCCGAAGACCACTTCCAGTGTGACTGAGCCTGTACAGTTGGCTTCTACACCTGGTATGACGCCTTTAAAGGTCGTTTTGGTGGGCTTGATCCTCAAGGGATCTATGCCCATTTTTCGCACTGTATCCTGGTAAAGCAGGTTCAGGCTGCTGCCGCCGTCCATGAGAACTCTTGTGAGATGAAATCCGTCAATGATTGGGTCTAGAACCAACGCGACGAAGCCGCCGTGATGGATGCTAGTGGGGTGGTCCCTTCGATCAAAGGTGATCGGGCAGGAGGACCATAGGTTGAACTTTGGGGCGACTGGCTCCATCGCATATACGTCCCGTAACGCACGCTTCCGCTCCCTCTTGGGGATGTGGGTTGCGTATATCATGTTCACCGTCCGCACTTGTGGGGGAAATCCCTTCTGTCCACCGTTGTTCGGCGGCCTGGGCTCCTCCTCGTTGTCGCTATACCGCCCCTTGTCTTTGTTTTCGGCTCTTAACTTGCCTGCCTGCTTGAACACCCAACAATCCCTGTTGGTGTGATTGGCTGGCTTTTCGGGGGTGCCATGTATCTGGCACAAGTGGTCGAGTATTCGGTCCAAACTGGACGGGCCCTGAGTATTTCTTTTGAATGGCTTTTTCCGTTGACCGGATTTGTAGCCTCGGAATCCGGCATTAACTGGCGTATCCTCGTTGTTGTCGCTGTTAACACGGCGCTTTTGTTTGTTCCGACGCGACCTGTCACTTTTGTCCTTGGTATTCGAATTACCAGGGTTCTTGGTTAAATTGTTGCTGCGAGCTAGCCAGCTGTCTTCTCCCGCGCAAAAGCGGGTCATGAGTGTCGTGAGGGCTGCCATAGATTTCGGCTTTTCCTGTCCCAGGTGCCGGGCAAGCCACTCGTCACGGATATTATGCTTGAAGGCCGCTAAGGCCTCTGCGTCCGGACAGTCGACTATCTGGTTTTTCTTTGTTAGGAACTGTGTCCAGAATTGCCTGGTCGATTCCTCTGGCTGCTGAATTATGTGGCTTAGGTCATCGGCGTCCGGTGGTCGCACATAAGTGCCCTGGAAGTTGTCAAGGAATGCGGCTTCCAGGTCCTCCCAAGAACCGATTGAGTCTGCTGGCAAGCTGTTAAGACAATGTCGGGCCGGTCCCTTAAGTTTGAGTGGGAGGTATTTGATGGCGTGTAGATCATCACTGCGGGCCATGTGGATATGAAGGAGAAAATCCTCGATCCATACCGCAGGATCTATTGTGCCATTGTACGATTCGATGTTTACGGGTTTGAAGCCCTTAGGGATTTTATGATCCATTACTTCATCTGTGAAGCATAATGGGTGTGCGGCACCTCTGTATTGGGCTATATCGCGACGCAGCTCGAAGGAGCTTTGTCTGTTGAGTTCGGCCCAGCCAGATTTATTGCATCCGGAGTGAAGATCACCGTCACGTGCCGTGGGGCGCCTACGCGATCCGTAGATCGATCTTGTTTGCCTTGCCTTGTCCTCCGGTATGTCGCGCAGGTCGGGCGCATTTTCCCGTGCCTTAGTATGCTTGGCGCGGCGTTGGGGCATGGCTTGAGTGGAGGGCCAAGAGGCCTCTCTGTCGCGGCCACGAGGTGGCCGGTCGGCCATGTCATGCGCTGGTGATGTAGGTGCTTCCTCCTCTAGTAGGGGTAGCAGCCTGCGCTTTGGGTAACTCTTGGAGGGGCGTTCGAGTTCGTACTCTTCGGCCGCAAGGACTTCAGTCCATCTGTCAGCTAGCAAATCCTGATCAGCTCTAAGTTGTTGCCGCTTTTTCTTGATGCTGCTTGCCGTGGCCATAAGCCTGCATTTAAAACGCTATTGTTCGATGAGATCCTCTGGCACGACGAACTCGTCATCGTCGAGGCTTGCCTCGTCTTCGGAGGGAGGCGTATAATTATCGTCCTCAACCTCTTGGTCCGCCGCCCTCTCGTGAGGGCTGGCTTCTCTGTCCTCATGTGCTGAATCTTGCTGGAGGGGGTGTTCTTCGGCACTATCCGGAGTAGTATTATCTCCCGTGCCGGAATCACCGTTTTTGCTTTGGCGGGATTTAGAGCGGCGCCGCTGACGCCGGCGCTTGGGCTGTTTCTTAGAGGTATCGTCCCCCACTATTCCATCGCCATCTCCATCCTTTGGAGTGTCCACCATATATATGTCATATGATGAGGTGGCCTTCCAGTGCCCTATAGGTGCTAGTTCTTGTTCGTCTCCTGCATCGTCGTCCATGCTGTCTATGTCTTCGGAGTCGAAGTCAAGCATGTCGGTTAAGTCGTCGACAGTGGCTACGAAGTGGGTGGTGGGCGGGTTTTGAATTTCTTCATCGTCCGTATCCCAACCTTGCTGACCGTAGTCTGGCCAGGGCTCTCTTGATAAAGAGAGAGATTTTAGAGAATTCAGGATGTCGCCGAAGGGCGAGTGCTGAAAGATGTCTGCGGTGGTGAACTCCATTATCGGCGCCCAATCGGATTCGATCGGCAGGGGCGCGGGGGGCTCGGAGTTCGGAAAGGAATCCAGCTCCTCGGAGTCACGGGCCATGCGGAGTGCGGGGCTGGAGTTCGGCTCGATCGCCTCTGAGATCGCAGCCCCTGAGGCAGCGTCCAACCGCTGATCCTCGATCGGTGCAGTAGGCTCCGAATCAATGGTCGGAACCGATGCGTGTGCGGCCTCCAAGGCGCTGTTCGGCGGCAGAGCTATATCATGCCCATCGAGACAGTGCGGCGCGCTTGGCTGTGGCTCGAATCCGTCGAAGATCAAGTCCCCGCGGATGTCAGCCGTGTAGTTTAGGCTTCCAAACCTGACCTGATGGCCAGGGGCGTAGCTTTCGATCTGCTCAAGGTGGCCAAGCGAATTGGCCCGCAGTGCGAAGCCACCGAAGACGAAGATCTGTCCAGGGAGAAAAGTCTCACCCTGGACTGCATCGTTGTTGATGATCGAAGGAGCCATCGGGCCTAAAAGCGACGACACAGAGGAACTCTCAATGAAAGCACCAATGTCAGTGTCAAAACCGGTGGATCCCGGGTAGGGGGTCCCGAACTGTGCGTGTAGGCCGGATGGTAACAGGAGGCAAGGAACACGATGTTTTACCCAGCTTCGGGCCCTCTTGATGGAGGTAAAACCCTACGTCCTGCTTGATTAATATTGATGATATGGGTAGTACAAGAGTAGATCTACCACGAGATCAAGGAGGCTAAACCCTAAAAGCTAGCCTATGGTATGATTGTTGTATGATGAAGTTGTCCTACGACTAAAACCCTCCGGTTTATATAGACACCGGAGAGGGTTAGGGTTACACAAAGTCGGTTACAATGGCAGGAGATCTTGAATATCCGCATCGCCAAGCTTTCCTTCCATGCCAAGGAAAGTCCCATCCGGACACGGGACGAAGTCTTCAATCTTGTATCTTCATAGTCCTGGAGTCCGGCTGAAGGTATAGTCCGGCTACCCGAACACCCCCTAATCCAGGACTCCCTCAGGAAGAGTGCCTTATTAAGCAACAGTAAAGGAAGTAATGCAAATAAGGTTCAAGATAGTGGCACATCCTGTCTTGGTTTAGTGTTGGAGTTACTGGCCACTACCGCTTGCACAAGCTATTCAAACTCACTGTCTGAATCAGTTCGGTTTCTTTAGTCTCAACTACAAGCTGAAAGACATCGATCAGCTGTGCTGCGACAAGCAGCGGAAGGACTGCGGAGGTCCCTGGAGCATTCAGATGCATACTTTCTGGTGCAACAGCAAGCGTTGGAGGATTTTAGCGCCAAACAGGACAAAGCTAATCAGCTTGCAAAGCTTATTGCCAGCATGGTGGATACCCAGGATAACATTTCTCGAGCTCTTCTGAAGTTGTTTCAGTTATGCTCTTGTTTTGCTGCCGTGTTTATTTGCACTGGTGGCCAGTGTATATGATATGCTGCTTTGTTCCCTATATTTTCACTGGTGGCGAACTTTGATGCCCAGTGGATGTAATATGTGTAATAGCCGTGATAGCCTAGCGTTAGTTGCTTGCTTATATATTTCCTTGTTGTCTTGTTTATTTGTTTGCTTGTAGTCATTGCAGTTCTTTTTCCGCGGTTAACTAGTGGCTGCAATAACCTATTTTTTAAAACTAGGCCACAATAACCTTGGGCTAATATTTACTGTAGTGACACTGGGCCACCTATGGGCCGTAGAAACAGTGGGCCTTCTACGGGCTGTAGAAACAGTAGGCCTTCTACGGGCCGTAGAAACAATGGGCCTTCTATGGGCCGTATCATCAATGGGGCTTATACAGGCCGTATGATTGATTGGCCAAACATGGGCCAATAACAGGCCGCATTATGGCCGTAAACGGGCTAGAGTTGGAATCGTCCGTTCATGGGCCGACTGTAATGGGCCATCGTTAATAGGTCGTATTTGATGACGCTATGAAAACGTCCCAACGTATTAACGGACCACAAATGGGCCGACTATAACCACGGGCTGAATTTGGCCCACAAGCAGAAAATGACAGTAACGGGCCGTAAGTAAACGAATGCTAGAAATGAGCCCAAGAATAAATGGGTTCTGAGAAGGCCGAAAGATAACATGGGCTGGAAACGGCCCAACGGAATAACGGGTCGTTAATGGGTATAAAGTGATACACTGTTCATTATGGGCCAGTTTCACCACGGGCCGTTAATGGGTGTAAAGTGATACACTGTTCATTACGGGCCAGTTTCACCACGGGCCGTTAATAGGCCAAGAGTTACATAGGGCCTCATATGGGCCGAAAGACGTCATGGGCCATACATGAGCCAGAAGTGAAAATGGGCTGGAATCATATTGGATGGCCCAGATGACGCTACTGGGCCTAATTCGGATAGGGCATAATGGGCCTTGGGTTAGTGGGCTGTAAATGGGCTATATGCGAACATGCCGTTAACAGGCTTTCCATGGGCCGGCCCGCCACCTTTTGACCAAGTCAAACGGGCCGGCCTTTTCACAGGAATGGGCCTCTGTTGGGCCATGCCACGTGTCGACGTATCATAGGCGCCTATCTGACCCACTGACGAGCTGACACGTGTTTCGTCCGGCCAATAAGAATTTTACACGTGGAAATTTCCCATTGGTCGAGGCTGTTAACGGGTTATCGGATCCAAAACCCGACCCGATAGCTTAACGGCGTTCCGTTACGGTGGATGTCACATGTCAGTCACCCTTGACGAAAGCACTTCTGTGACGCGCGATTTATCATCATGGAAGTGGACACTTCCGTGATGATAATTTTGGTAATGTCATGGAACACTTCTACGACAGCACAGGTATGACTATCTTGATTTTGTCATAAATTTGTCATGGATGTACATGCATGACAAAAATGGCGACCTACTGTGACAAACACGTATCATCATGGAAGTGTATTTTTTTTGTAGTGTAGGAAGTGGGTGTTCTCACCTTCTAGTCTGTTTTTATATTTTTCCTTTTGAATTCACTTCTGCGAGTCCTGTTTACCCGGCTTCTACTAAATGGATCTGGGTTGCTCTGAGTATTGATCTAAAAAAGAAGTAACTTCATGTCAGGATGCAGTTCCTACGAGGAGGGAAGTATGGTCAACCTCGAGATCATGTTTCCAAAACGAGGCTGGATTACACATAAGGTGCCAGTTCCCTAATGATGCTGGATTAGACACAAGGTGCAAATTCCCAGATGATGCTGGATTACGCACAAGCCAGGTGGAGTCGTCAGCTATTCGTGTCCTCGTGGCTCTAGTAAAGGCTGGAAGAAAGTGTGCAGCAGCCCTTGAGAATGTAGCTGAGTTCCTAAAGAAGCGAAAAGAGCAATCAGATGCTCTCCTCAGCCAAGCCAAAGAAGAGTGGAAGAAGCCATAAATAAGCTAGCAGAGCAGGCTAGGCGTCTCCTGCTATCTAAAACTGATGTCAATACAAAATTTCCTTCATAATAGCTAGGTTCAAATGTTTATCCAGTCAGCATGCCTGTTGTGATGTCCGTGCATCTACTGATGTGGCAGAAAATAATTTTTTTCGGGTCATGTAATAACAACAATTACTTTCCAAACAATAACAGACGAAGCATTGGACATGGTATAGTTCACGTGCAAGCCCGACATTCCAAGTTCAACTTCCACATCAAATTCATGTTCACATATATCTGAACATTCATAGATAATGTCCACAACCATGATTTACTTCAAAGCCAAAAAAATGCGAGGAGAGTTATAATTAAGGAAAAACCTCTAGTTCCTGCTACCACTGCGAGCACAACAAGTCAAGACCATGCATAATTAATTATATTTTGGTCATTTTTTGTGTTCTAAAATGCCGGTCGGCTCATGGAAGGACGTGTTGCCGGCACACGCGCGGATTCAATGGAGGCAGGCGGGGCAGTCTGAAGCCGGTTCCATGCGGCGAGGAGGCGTGTTCAGCCGGGCCTGCAGCGAGTGGGGCCCTCTTGGTCGGCGCGCCGGTTCAATGCATGCGCTATGAGAGGTCGCGTCTGTGTAAGAGCAATCACTCCCTCCAGTACTTTTTTGTTTGGGTATAACAAAATTTCGTTTTGCATTCACATTTTACAAGTAAAATTCTGGACAAACTTTGACCCAAACTACGATGGGGACTAGGAAACTGGAACGGAGGTAGTAGTTTTTTTTATCAAAGAAGTGTTTCCCCCTTCTGATTTTCATTACTGAAAACCAACATCTAAACCATAGTATTTGCCCTAGAACTACCAGGTTCAACATCTCGCAACATAAACCCATACAACCATACGCCAAGGAGGTAGTAGTTATGAATTCCATTTTCGCTCCATACCAATCGTTCTAAAAACTACTTAGTACTTATAATGCGCCATTGAATATCGGAACTCTTACCTCACTAAAAAAATGATATTTTAAACGTGGCTACTCGATCTGTGGCAACTGGCGAGCCACCGCCTCCAGGCCGTTTATCCGTGGCCCCGACCATCAACTCCTATGGATCAAATTATCACGCGAGCTGACTATTCCTACAAAGGTGCACTCCACCACATAGCCGGTACCCGCGCATGCAGAAATCGTGCACCTAGGGTTTTAGGGTTTATTTGTTAACGATGCCTTTACGTAACTCTAATGTATGCGAGACAAGGAGAGACCGACTGCATGCGTGCGCCTCTTCTCTTCGTATATGTACTCCACCATTTGTCTGGTGTCCAAAAAATTATACAATGGTAATAACTACTCCCTCCGTTCCATAACATAGTGCCTATATATTTTTTGAAAAGTCAAACCTCACAAACTTTGACCAAGTTTGTGGAGAAAAATATTTACATCTAGAGTGCGAAACATATATCACTAGATTCATCATATGATGTAGTTTCGCATTATATATTTTTTCTATTTAGATATAAATATTTTTCTCTACAAACTTGGTCAAAGTTTGACTTCTTAAAAAATCTATAGGCACTACATTGTGGAACGATGCGTTGCCACATGATCAAAGTGATTAATACATATTCACCGATTTGATAGAAAAAAGAGTCTAGTTTTGAAATACGTATATCACTAAAAATATGTTATGTTTCACTCAAAATATATTCCTTTGGTGGTTTGATGAGATAAGGGAGGAATGTTGTTGGTTTCAAGATTCGAGAAGTGGTATATGTCTAATTTATAATCTTACTAGCAAGATGCCCGTGTGTTGCACGGAACATCAAGATCTTGTGGGAGAAAAGGATGAACGAGGGAAGGCCTTATCTGCAAATGTGGAGAGGAGTGCGGGTAAATTGCCATAGTTTCCTTCCTATTCGTTATATATAGATCGGACGATCTATATTGCAGGATGGCAGGCATACCATCATCACCGACTATGCTTTTTTATAAGAGTAGCGATAAAAAACAGAGTTGGTGATGATGGCGTGCCTGCCATCCTACAATATAGGCTGTCCGATTTATATCTGGCGGATAGGAAGGAAACTATGGCAATTTTCCAAAAAGATACCCACACCCCTCTCCACATTTGCAAATAAGGCCTTCCCTCGTTCATCCTTTTCTCCCACAAGATAAACTACTCATACAAATGCATCTTGATGTTCCGTGCAACGCATGGGCATCTTGCTAGTTGTTGCAAAAAGCCCATGTATGTGTGAGAGAGAGGGAGAGAGGAGGAGGACAGAGTGCATGTGTGACAAAGACACAAAGAGTGTGTGTGCGAGAGGTATCAGCTTAAAATGAGGCGATAGTGTGTGTGTGCACGATCGAGAGGGCGTGTCTCAAGAAGGGAAGAAAAATCTACATAGACACAAGGAGCGTGAGAGAGACATGTATGCGAAAGTGGAAGCATGAGTGTGCGGGTGTATAAACCTATCTAGAGGCTAGTCGATAAATGTTTGTCAGAGAAATACGAGTCGGGGGTGCGAAAGTGAGAGTTTTGTGTGTGTGTGAGAGAGAGAGACGGTGATCGGGAAGGGGAGTGGAAGCAGGAGTTGTGTGTGTGAGAGAGAGAGGGGGGGTTGTCTGATCGGTAAACAAATGAATAATGTCAGTTTTATAACAGGGATGGACACGAAAAGGAGACCGCAACAAATGTTGTGTCTGCAGGAGAGAGTAATTTTAGCGGTATGAGTCATATCAAGAGACATATAGGGTGTGTGAGAGAACCCCATAGAGAGAAAGATAAAGTGAAAGACGAGTGAGACTGTGTGTGTGGCAGTGAAAAAGAAAGCTTAGGTACCTAGTGATATCAGAGAACGGTAGAGACGTGAGAGATAATGAAAACCGTGTAATGTATAACGATAGGGAGAGTGTGACACTTATCAAGGGAGACGTCGAGAGACCATGTTTGCGGAGATAGGAGAAACATGAAGTGAGCGTGCGGGTGAGCTAGAGAAAAGAGAGTGATAGCTACATGAAGGAGCATGCATGTGAGAGAGATGGGCGTGAAAGGATTCAACATAAAAGGGATTCAAATATTTGAATTTGAGATGATGATACATGTAATTCATACTCGAACCAAAATTGATCTATCAAACATGCATACTCATATGAATTCACGCGCATCTATGTTATTTAATATGTAGATATTACTGATCCATACATTTTAGTAGAACATAATTTGGTTTAAATTTTTTGAATTCAACCTTATGATTTTGAGATCATTGTATTTGTAAATCATATTATACATATAAAGGAGCAAAATTATTTGTTGTGCTTTTGAAAGTATATATATATTAAAATATGCATATAGAATTTTATTCCAATCGAAAATGGATCCCGCCCAAACAAAAATAGAATACAAACTGGATTCGAATTGAGTTGGCACGGTAAACGTGCACTCTTGCTCTGCAAAAAATTTGAACGAAACGGGGAAAGTAGCAGTAACCGCCCGAAACCAAAATCTGCGAGATGGAAATTACTGCCTATCCCTGCCACGCAAAGCCTATCGGCTCGATTTCTATAGATTTCGATAGGGGTAGGTTTGTAATTTCACTCAAACGTGACATAGCCGCCTCTCACCCGGATTCATACTTGGTGGGTGCCAAAACACAGTGTCTTCTCGGTCGAAATCGACTCCCTCCCCGATTCATACACGGTGGGCGCCAAAGACAAACTCTCTGTTCATAGTGTAATTTGGCTAGTAGTTTGTGGATCGGCCAAATTAATTAAAATGATTGTGGCCAAATTATTGGTGCATATTATATTTGCCCTTGTTGTTTAATTTAAAATGTAGGCGTGATCATAGTCCAGTGCAGATGACACATCAGGAGATCAGGCCAACTGAAGTTATTTACCCAGGACAAATATATGGAGTTTCGCATGGATTAGTGGCTACTTGGGCAAATTCTCGTACAATGGGCTAAACTGTGGTTGCTAAGATGAAGGATTCTTGCATGAGCTATGGAGTCACGTATGAGAAGATGCAACAATACATGATGAATGATCAATCATTATTAGCCGGTGTGATTAGCGACCTTGCCGGAGTATTTTATTAGTTTCTTTGTAGGCTTAAGGGTATTTATACGTATGTGTATAACTTGGGCTGTGATTGCGACGTGGCCGGAATATTTTATATATTCATATAAGGCAAAGAGTAGTATACATGGTAAACGAATCAGATCCTGATCGGTTTAGTTTTGGAGTTCTATACTTGTACGACAAGTACTTCTGTATACGCCAAGTCCCGCGTGCCTTAATAAATAGGCCATGGCCGATTGAGAAAAGAGACCAATCGATTTATCAACAAATACATTACTTTTTCCACGTATGTCTTTTTCTCTATCGTTATTCTCTGCCAAGCCCTAGCAGCCTTAGGGTTTGGTAATCTTTGCCGTTTTGCGCTGAAAAGCGGCCGGTTCTCCTCCATGAAAGCGAGGGATCTTTGTTGCTTTGCTCGAAAAGCAATCGTTCATCGTCACGAAAGCACGGCAATTATCTTGGTGTTGCGCGGTGATTTCCCGTGCCAACACAATTGGCGACTCCGCTAGGGACCGGAAAGAAGAAGAAGCACACGATGAGTATTGAGTCCAGGAACGGGAGCGACATCGACCCGGAGAACGTCGTCGCCGTCATCCTCGACGATCTGTCAGAAGATGATCGGCACAAGATTGAACAAGAGCTTAAGAAAGATATGGCTGGGCGACTAAATTTGAAATTGACTGGATACCGCAAGACAAGGATCGGCGTCGTCAAGAAGGTACATGTGCCGAACCCTTCAGATTCGATCAACACCGAGGTAAAAAGGTCAACCGAAAAAATTTCTCATCTAATTGATGTGTGCGTAGCTACCAAGTATGATTCTGATGTGAAAACTACGACACACACAATTACTCAATCATTAGCTAATCATGTTCGGTCGTTAGTGCTGCAAATCAATGATGGATATTCTAAGGAAAAGCTGATGCCGCTGCAAAATACAGGATTCATTTACTTTCCTAGTAATATTCATACACAGGGTGCATCGGTTAATAACGTGGTGCAACCCAATGTTCCTTTAAATAGCGATCAAGGTGGCTGGAACTATGTGAGCAGTTCGGCTAATAATTTTATGCCTAGCGTAGCTGCTCCTACTGTCTCAACTTCGGTTCCACAAAATCACAACAACAATAACCGAAGTGCTAGTTCTAATTCCACTTTGCAACAACTTTTTTATCCAACTGTAGAATATAGTACAGCACCGCTGTTGACTGTCGGTATCGAGATTCCGTGCGGGCCGGTACCCGGTTCATATTTTAATGGGTCTTTGTTGCAAGCATCACAAGCTCAAATTTCTTTGCCGGAGTTTCCATCACGTGCTAGCATTCCATCTGCTCTACAAACTAGTTCACTACAGCCGAATGATAGTTTTAAGGATAAGCTTACTAGTATACTAAGTGAATTCGGTTTAGAACCTAAGGGTAAAGCACGTGCATATAAAAAACCATACCCTGATTACTTTGATTCAACAGCTTATCCTCGCGATTTTAGAATTCCTGACTTTGTTAGGTTTACAGGGGAAGATGGTAGATCCACTTTCGAGCATATCGGACAATTTTTAGCCCAATGTTGTGATATAGGCACATCGGATGTTTATAGGATTAAATTATTTCCGTTGTCTTTGTCCGGTATTGCATTTACTTGGTTTACATCGCTTGCTCCTAATTCTATTTCAACATGGGCACAATTGGAGCAAAAATTTCATGAGTACTTTTATAGCGGTGAAACAGAACTTCGGCTTTCAGATTTAACTATGGTTAGGCAGAAATATAATGAGCACGTTCATGATTATATTAGGAGGATTAGGGATGTCAAAAACCGATGTTTTAGCTTGACCATAGCCGAAAAGGATTTAGCCGATCTTGCCTTTTCGGGTCTTCTCACTCATATTAAGGATAAACTAGAAGGGCAAGAATTTTTAGATGTTAATCAAATTTTGTAGAAGGCTTTGGCGCAAGAAAACCGGACTAAGGAGATTAAACAATATAGCCGGTTTGAAGATAATGTTGATAATGAGAAGGATGATCATGTAGGTAATGCCTTTGATTATAATAGTAATTCGGCTAGTGAAGTTGACATTAATATATGTGTAGCAGAATGTATTCCAGCGTCAAAGTCAAAACCCTTTGCATGTTCTGCTTTGAAACCCACACATGCTAGAAGAGATGAAACTAAATACACTTTTGATGTTAGTAAGTGTGATAGAATTTTTGATATGTTACTGCAAAATAAATTAATTAGAGTGAGAGAGGGTCATGTAATTCCACCTACAAAAGAGTTGGGTAGGAGAGCTTATTGCAAGTGGCACAATTCTTTCTCTCATGTTACTAATTATTGTAACATGTTTCGTCAACAGGTGCAATCGGCCATTAATGTAGGATGATTGACGTTTACAGAAAGTTCTAAGATGAAGCTCGATAGTGACGCTTTTCCTATCAATGTGGTCAAACTTGAGAGTAAGAAAATGCTTATTCGGTCGGATCAGACCAGATCCGCAAGAAAGAAAAATGTTTGATGATAATGCTTCTCCAAGGATGATCAAACAAAAAAAATCCAGAAGTAGGAGTTTGGAAAGTCAATGGAAGAAGGAAACAAGCTCCAAGACCAAAGCCGTCAGTTAGCATGTTGTTGGAAAAGTACACCTCATGCAAGACCAGCAATGTTTTTAACCGGCTTGGAGGTAATAAATATCTTAGATCTCCTTTTGGACCTGGCGGTCATGAGCAATTGCAAAGAGATTTATATGACCAACAGCCCAATATTGCAATGGAGCCGACATGTTGGGGTTGTGCACCTCCTATGTACCCACAATTTCCTACATGGGGTTTTAATCCTTGGGCGCCATATCCTACAGGGCCAGTTTATTTTCACCCAGGATGGGTTTCGCCGAGGCCTATGTTCAGACCAAACATGCATGAGAAAAAGGCCTGGTTCGGTGAGGCGGCTAGATCACATGATACAATTGTTGTCCAAAGGAAACGGTCATCGGTACACAGTGCAGATGGCGAAGTTCATATAGGTGGTCAAAAGTTTAAGTGGATGCCGATCAATCGTAAAAGTGATGCAAAAGCACATGATGAAACTGAGCATGGCAGCAACAAGAGTAGTGCAATAAAAGATATTAGTTTACAAGATGATTTAGAGGCTAGTGTGCACACACGTGTAGACAAGGAGATCGTACGTACTAGTGAGTTGGCCCATGCATCCGCTGATGAGTTTACTAGAGATAGTGGGGAAATTGAAGCCATTGGCATAGAGGAGAAAAGTGATTGTGTGAAGCGGCAGCAAACTGGCAGATGTAATCAATTTGAAAAGGTAACTACTTCTAGACAAAGCATGCATGCACGGTCAGACGAGAAATTCGTTGTATCGTCGCGTACAAGTCAACAGTCTGAATCGGCAAGCTCATATGCTGATTTATTCATGGGAGGTTGTGGCTCAGGAGCGTCCAAAAGTTTCAAGTCTAGCACTGGCTGGGATTCAAGGAATGTACGCAGTCATAAATTTAAAGCTAGTAATGCACATGATTAGCAACAAGGTGTTTCGGCCAGAGATAAAATATTTGCCATAAAAGCAGAAGTACGTCAGTACAGGCCGAGAGACTCGAGGGGCAACAGAATTAAGACAGATGCACCAGAGACTAAACTAAGACCTCGGTTGTGTCCAATGAGACTCACACACACTCAAAAACGGCATGTCCAGCGACTACGGGCATTTGAAATAAAGGAAGATATAGCCGAGAAGAAGCGGTTGTTCGATCGAGAAAAATCAATGGTGTCAAAGATGACATGGAGGGAGAAGCGCATTGTGGGGGAGAAGTTTTCAAAAGCTGCCAACGGAAACTATTCAAAAAATTACTATCCTAGCATGTCCAAGCAGGCTTGAGATAATGTGGCCGATATATTATTCCAAATATCGCCCTAAGAAAATTTGGCCGACATATTATTTGAAATATCACCCTAAAGAAAAATAATTGGCCAATGTGCTCTTTCGACATCACCCTGAGAATTATATAGCCGGTGAAGTTATCGACATTGTCCTAAGGTATTATAATAGTGTTTTTGGTGAATACAATTATACCAAAAACAGGGGAGCATGTGTTCATAGTGTAATTTGGCTAGTAGTTTGTGGATTGGCCAAATTAATTAAAATGATTGTGGCTAAATTATTGGTCCATATTATATTTGCCCTTGTTGTTTAATTTAAAATGTAGGCGTGGTCATAGTCCAGTGCAGATGACACATCAGAAGATCAGGCCAACTGAAGTTATTTACCCAGGACAAATATATGGAGTTTCGCATGGATTAGCGGCTACTTGGGAAAATTCTTGTACGCTGGGCTAAACTGTGGTTGCTAAGATGAAGGATTCTTGCATGAGCTATGGAGTCACGTATGAGAAGATGCAACAATACATGATGAATGATCAATCATTATTAGCCGGTGTGATTAGCGACCTTGCCGGAGTATTTTATTATTTTCCTTGTAGGCTCAAGGGTATTTATACGTATGTGTATAACTTGGGCTATGATTGCGACGTGGCCGGAATATTTTATATATTCATATAAGGCAAAGAGTAGTATACATGGTAATCGAATCAGATCCTGATCGGTTTAGTTTTGGAGTTCTATACTTGTATGACAAGTACTTCTGTATACGCCAAGTCCCGCGTGCCTTAATAAATAGGCCATGGCCGATTGAGAAAAGAGACCAATCGATCTATCAACAAATACATTACTTTTTCCATGTATGTCTTTTTCTCTATCATTATTCTCTGCCGAGCCCTAGCAGCCCTAGGGTTTGGTAATTTGCCGTTTTACGCTGAAAAGCGGCCGGTTCTCCTCCACGAAAGCGAGGGATCTTTGTTACTTTGCTCGGAAAGCAATCGTTCGTCGTCACGAAAGCACGACAATTATCTTGGTGTTGCGCGGCGATTTCCCGTGCCAACACTCTCGTCGGCAAATATTCGGTGTATGCGAGATTACCGTCCTATCCCCAACCGAGTAATATTGGTGTGATGTAGGAAATTTTAAACGGGGGCTAAGTTTGTAAATTTCCTCGCATTTAAGACAAGCGCGTCCTGAAGATATGGTTCCCCCTTCCTCTCACCCTCCATTTCCCCATTCATACTCCGTGGGCACCAAAACACCCTCTCCACCCCAGCCTCCTCCGTCCGCCACCCCATCCACCGCCGTCCTCCTCCACCATGCCGGAGCTGATACCCCGACGACGTCGTCCATTACAAGAGATTAACCTCTCTCATCCACGGCTTCGGACCGGGATCCTTGCATCCTGTCCTCTCGCTTCATCCCCGCCATCGTCCACCTTGCCGGCGCCGCTCCCACGACCGTCTTGTCCACCGCTCCCCGCTGCCACTGTCTACCCTCCTAGATCTGCTTCCACGCCGCCAACAGCCATCGCTACCGCAACACCATCAAATTCTCAGCAGATGCATACACGGCACCGCACCAGAGGCGGTACTCTTTCACATCTGCTCAACTTATTTATCGCGGCAAGAAAATAGATCGCCACTGCTTTACTCTAATTTCTTGTCCACCACTTACTTGTTAGTTGAAAGCAAACATTGGTTGCGAAGTTGCCTTTGTCCGGTTTGCGCCTTCAGATCCGCCATGGCACGCTCAACACTGTACTCGCAATGCTTATGGTTTTCCCCTTTTATATTCCACACTAGTTAAATGACAATAGACTAAATTTCAAAATTGGGCCAGTCGATTTTTGAGAGCTCGCCGGAGTTCGCCGGTGCGAAGGAAGGGGCTCGGGTGGGGGCAGTGGTTGTGGGGGCGGTGGCTGGGCTCGCCGAACGAAGAAAACTCTACGCGGGTGGGGGCGGGGGTGGGAGTTGTGGTGGCGGAGGAACACAGGCAGTGGGGGCCGGTGGTTCGGCCGGCGGCCCGTGCGGTGTTTTGTATGGGAAGAATCATAGATGATGAAGAAGAAGGGTTAGGAGACGTAGGATCTTCATCCAACCGCCTGAAATGGTCGACTGACCCAAATGACAGAAGTCACGCGACTTGCATGCAGACATGCCTTTATATTCAGTACCATCATCGTACCTGCTTAGCACTGCTCCTGAATCCATCGAGCTATACAACGTGCCACTCATAATTCCAAACTTGTTGCTCAAATACGAATTTGATATGATGCTGATATTACTAAAACAGATAACGTTTGATTGGTCAGCTAATGTTCCTTCTTTACTTTCGAAAAGCACGTGCACCACATATAGAGAGACAACAGGGAGTTGCATTCTTAATGCGCTCTGGTTCATCATGTGTGGGCAAGGCGCAACGAACATTTTATTATCCAAAATCTGCTTGCTCTTCTTTAGCATGTTCCTCTTCCGTTCTTCTTTAATAAGTACTCTGTCCGTTCCTAAATACAAGTCTTTGTATAGGTTCCACCATGGACTACATATCGAGCAAAATGAGTGAATCTACACTCTAAAATGTATCTGTATACATCTGTATGTGATCCATAGTGGAAATCTCTACAAAGACTTATATTTTGGAATGGAGGGAGTATGATAGTAGTAAAGTATGTTCCTTGTATTGAAGATGAACATGGACATTTCAGTGTAGAGGTCTATACGGTCGGTTGTGATGGACACTTTGAACTCTTCAGGCCTCTTTGATTCATAGGATTTTGTAAACATAGGAATAGGAATTGTAGTGGCCTGCCCACTTGAATCCTATAAGATTAGCAAGGAAATGCGGGGAGCCGTGTCGCCTTTGAGAGTTACACGGATATTAACAGTACCGCACCTTCAGTTGAAGAGAGTTGGTATCCGAAGCCTTTCTAGCCGTACCGGCAATACTAGCACATATATTCCAGCAAGTTCCACTTTGCTGATTTTACTTGTGATGCTTACGGTTTTCCCGTTATATCTACACTATGATCTGCGTAGCTGCTTTGTGTCGCACTAGTAGCAGTCCACTCTTGAAGCTAAAAAACACACCAATCATAAGTCCAAAGCTTACTTCTTCAAATACAAATTGTGATATGATACTGATATTAGTTAACAGACACACATTTGATTGGTCAGGTAATGCTCCCACTTGATTTTCCAAATGCATGTGGCCACATATAGAGAGACAACATGGAATTGCATTTCTTTGGCGCTGTGATTCATCATGAGTGGGCAACCAACACTGTATGCAATGAAGCGGAACCTCAAGAATATGCTTCTCTTTTGTTCTTTAACATGTTAATCTTTTGTTATTCTATATTTAGTACATATAGTATGTTCCTTGTCAGGAAGGGGAGCAGGGACATCTGCAGTCAACAACTGATAGAGCTGGCCTGTACGTGATCGATAAGCTTTCAATTAGTAGCGGCAATTCAACACCGTAATTTCCAGCCAGTTCCACTTTCCCGATTTATATATCCTAGTTATGGTGTACCCCTTTTATGTAAACTATGATCTTCCTAGTTGTTATGTGCACTTGTTATCATGGTTTGGCAATAAACTCTCTATACAGTATATTATGAACCTATCATCTGCCAACTATCCTTACTTCTGGAGCCTATTTTTGTGTACTTGTGCCAGATTATATTAATGCATGCACCATATTACAGCACACATGGGCTCTCTCACCAGAATCCAGTGATAGCACACAAGGGTTTACAGGAGCGCCCCTATATTAGAATATCCTCTGCATTACAAAGATAATCTCACTACTATTTATGTTTTCATGCTTCTCAGATATTATACGTAATCATAGTGAATATCAGAATCCGCGCATCAGAAGAATATTGTGGAAAACTGCAATGACTTACAAAATTGGCACCAAGGCATTGAGTGCCATTCTGGATGCAATGAAACTCATACGCTCCCCACCTGTAGATTCTTGTTCAGAATATGATCCTAATGACTATTCTGACCTCGAGGAGTCAAAGGCAGATGGCTTGTCCTATTCACCCATCAAGGTGCATGTTCTAATTTGGCAAGGTTTTATTGATTGTGCATATCTTGCATAAGTTGTCTTGCATTTCTTCTACTTTGTAGCACCGCCATTTTCTTAGTTTACTCATCATATATGTCCAGATGACATGCCCATCCATTATCAATACATATTCCATCTGTCATCATACCATGTTTTTCCACTCAAATGTTGTTCTTGTGCATCAGACATCAGAAAGGAAGAGGGTGATTGCCGAACCTGAAGGAGCACCAGCAAAGTCCTTGAAAAACGTGGTGGTGCCGGTGAAATCAGACAGCACCCCACTTATATTGGCTCTACAACCAGTGACACAAAATGTAGGACCGACTCCAGCAGACTGTACCCATACTTCACTGGCCACACCACTAGCCCCACCACACAGGACCTGCACTCCAGTAAAAGGTATGCCGATTTCAGTTGCCATAGCACCAGCCGTACCACAGAAAAACCCCACTCCAGCAAAAAGTACAGCAAGTCCACCGGCCGAAGACCTATCCCAACTGCAGAGACGGCCAATTCCCGCAGATTGGAACCCCATTCCAGTTATTCCCAGTTTAAAAGACAATGCTTTCATTGTTGTTAGGGACTACGTGCATATATTCCCATCATGGGAAGGTTATAGTGAAGACGAACACCATTTTTACATCTTCATGTCCCACTTACGTGTAAGTGCTATTATTCATGGTGATTATTTTCCTGTTTTCTGCTGATTGAACACATCAATGATTTACATTACATTGTTGTAAGTAGGTGAGGGTCAATCTGGATAGTCATGACGAGCAAAGCTTGCTTGCACTTTTCAAGAAAGCATTGCAGCAGTATCGATGTTACCTGAGGAAATCACAGTTTGATGGCAAGTCTATAAATGAATTTCCGGTGAAGTCTCCTATGCTAAATTTAGAAGACATTGAATGGAAAAACCTTGTTATGCAATGGTCTCGTTCCTAGGATGAGGTACTGTCTATGATATCACATGACAATTTGAACTTCTTCTTTTCCGCATGTGCCTTACGGATCTTTTTTGCAGGAAATCTGCTCGAAGAAGAATTTTGGTTTGAAAAGGACGACAAGATATCACAAATATGTTGCCCGCTGCTTTGCTCTTGTTAGTACCTGTTGTCCTGTATCATTGTACCTGCATACATACCTGGTTCATTATGTGACAGCTTGCTTATCAATTGTTCGCCCCAAATTATCTGATCTGTATGAATGGTTAAATTAGTGTAGAATATATCCAATGCCAATGAAATTTTTTAGCTCTGCATTGTTCTTGTATGTACCTGCTGTCCTTTATCAGTGTACTTATATTGACAGCTAGTTGTACATGTACCATCAGTCTGCAGCTTATTTTCCTTCGCCCTCCATTTTCTACACATCAGATCTATATTTACTCTTACCATAAGGTTGGATAACACCGATGGTACTGAAGAAGTTTATCTCTGCATTGCTCTTGGCTGTACCTTTTGCCTGTATCGCTATAATTAGATTTATAACTACTTAGTTATGTAGCATCACTCTTCATCTTATCTTAAATATTCTCCATTTTTTCTTATATTATCACATCTATATTTACTCTTAACAAAATGTAGAATAAAGGCAATGCTTATGAAGAAGATTCTATGGTAAATTTCTTGAATTGCCCCCCCATCAGCATGGACAAGGGCTTTATAGAGCCTGTCTTCACCAATAATGTAAGTTTGTCCTTCTCAAGCCTTCAAACTTTGTTGTGTATATTTGGTTAGGCATGACTGCAATAGCTATTTATTTTTGGTGTTTGCATCAAATTGCATGTTTAAAGTTTATTATGTAGTTCATAAACAAAAGTTTGTCCCTCTCAATTTAAGTTTTCAGTTGTACAACCAAGTGTTGGGGAACGCAGTAATTTCAAAAAAATTCCTACGCACATGCAAGATCTATCTAGGTGATGTATAGCAACAAGAGGGGAAGAGTGTTGTCCACGTACCCTCGTAGATCATAAGCGGAAGCGTTATGACAACGCGGTTGATGTAATCGAACGTCTTCACAATCCGACCGATCCTCGCACCGAAGGTACGTCACCTCCGCGATCAGCACACGTTTAGCTCGGTGATGTCCCGCGAACTCTAGATCCAGCCGAGTGTCGAGGGAGAGTTTCGTTAGCATGACGACATGATGACGGTGATGATGAAGCTACCGGAACAGGGCTTCTCCTAAGCACTGTAACGATATGACCGAGGTGGATTATGGTGGAGGGGGGCACCGCACACAGCTAAGACAATGATCAACTTGTGTGTCTATGGGGTGCCCCCTCCCCTGTATATATAAAGGAGTGGAGGAGGGGGGAAGGCCAGCCCTCTATGGCGCACCCTAGGGGAGTCCTACTCCCACCGGGAGTAGGATTCCCCCCTTCCAAGTAGGAGTAGGAGAGGAAGGAAGGAGGAGAGAGGGAGGAAGAAAAAGGGGGCGCCCCCCCCCTCCCAATTCGGATTGGGCTTGGGGGGCGCCCCCTCCTAGGCTGCCTCCTCATGTCTCACACTAATTCCCAATAAGGCCCATACACTCCCCGGGGGGTTCGGGTAACCTCCCGGTACTCCGGTAAATGCCCGAACTCACCCTAAACTATTCTGATGTCCAAACATAGTCATCCAATATATCGATCTTTATTTCTCGGCTAGTTCGAGACTCCTCGTCATGTCCGTGATCATATCCGGGACTCTGAACTACCTTCGGTACATCAAAACACATAACTCATAATACCGATCGTCACCGCACGTTAAGCATGCGGACCCTACGGGTTCGAGAACTATGTAGACATGAACGAGACTCATCTCCGGTCAATAACCAATAGAGGAACCTGGATGCTCATATTGGTTCCTACATATTCTATGAAGATCTTTATCGGTCAAACCGCATAACAACATACGTTGTTCCCTTTGTCATCGGTATGTTACTTGTGCGAGATTCGATCGTCGGTATCATCATACCTAGTTCAATCTTGTTTCCCGCAAGTATCTTTACTCTTTCCCTAATGCTACATCCCATAAATAACTCATTAGTTACATTGCTTGCAAGGCTTATAGTGATGTACATTACCGAGAGGGCCCAGAGATACCTCTCCGATACTCGGAGTGACAAATCCTAATCTAGATTTATGCCAACACAACAAACACCATAGGAGACACCTGTAGAGCATCTTTATAGTCACCCAGTTACGTTGTGACGTTTGATAGCACATTAAGTGTTCCTCTGGTATTCGGGAGTTGCATAATCTCATAGTCATAGGAACATGTATAAGTTATGGAGAAAGCAATAGCAGTAAACTAAACGATCATCATGCTAAGCTAACGGATGGGTCAAGTCAATCACATCATTCTCTAATGATGTGATCCCCTTTATCAAATGACAACTCTTTGTCTATGGCTAGGAAACTTAACCATCTTTGATCAACGAGCTAGTCAAGTAGAGGCATACTAGTGACACTCTGTTTGTCTATATATTCACACATGTACTAAGTTTCCGGTTAATACAATTCTAGGATGAATAATAAACATTTATCATGATATAAGGAAATATAAATAACAACTTTATTATTGCCTCCAGGGCATATTTCCTTCAGTCTCCCACTTGCACTAGAGTCAATAATCTAGATTACATTGTAATGATTCTAATACCCATGGAGTCTTGGTGCTGATCATGTTTTTCTTGTGAGAGAGGCTTAGTCAACGGGTCTGCAACATTTAGATCCATATGCATCTTGCAAATCTCTATGTCTCCCTCCTTAATTTGATTGCGGATGGAATTGAAGCATCTTTTGATGTGCTTGGTTCTCTTGTGAAATCTAGATTCCTTTGCCAAGGCAATTGCACTAGTATTGTCACAAGAGATTTTCATTGGACCCGATGCACTAGGTATGACACCTAGATCAGATATGAACTCCTTCATCCAGACTCCTTCATTTGCTGCTTCTGAAGCAGCTATGTACTCCATTTCACATGTAGATCCCGCCACGACGCTCTGCTTGGAACTGCACCAACTGATAGCTCCACCATTTAATAAAAATACGTATCCGGTTTGTGACTGAGAGTCATCTGGATAAGTGTCAAAGCTTGCATCGACGTAACTGTTTACACCGAGCTCTTTGTCACCTCCATAAATTAGAAACATATCCTTAGTCCTTTTCAGGTATTTTAGGATGTTCTTGACTGCTGTCCAGTGATCCACACCTGGAATACTTTGGTACCTCTCTGCTAAACTAATAGCAAGGCACACATCAGGTCTGGTACACAACATTGCATACATGATAGAACCTATGGCTGAAGCATAGGGAATGACTTTCGTTTTCTCTGTATCTTCTGAAGTGGTCGGGCATTGAGTCTGACTCAACTTCACACCTTGTAACACAAGCAAGAACCCTTTCTTTGCTTGATCCATTTTGAAGTTCTTCAAAACTTTATCAAGGTATGTGCTTTGTGAAAGTCCAATTAAGCATCTTGATCTATCTCTATTGATCTTGATGCCCAATATATAAGCATCTTCACCAAGGTCTTTCATTGAAAAATTCTTATTCAAGTATCCTTTTATGCTATTCAGAAATTCAGTATCATTTCCGACAGCAATATGTCATCCACATATAATATCAAAATTGCTACAGAGCTCCCACTCACTTTCTTGTAAATACAGGCTTCTCCAAAAGTCTGTATAAAACCATATGCTTTGATCACACTATCAAAGCGTATATTCCAACTCCGAGAGGCTTGCACCAGTCCATTAATGGATCGCTGGAGCTTGCGCACTTTGTTAGAACCTTTTGGATCGACCAAACCTTCTGGTTGCATCATATACAACTCTTCTTTAAGATATCCATTAAGGAATGCAGTTTTGACATCCATTTACCAAATTTCATAGTCATAAAATGCGACAATTGCGAACATGACTCGGACGGACTTAAGCATCGCTACGGGTGAGAAGGTCTCATCGTAGTCAACCCTTGAACTTGTTGAAAAACTTTTGCAACAAGTCGAGCTTTGTAGACAGTAACATTACCGTCAGCGTCACTCTTCTTCTTGAAGATCCATTTATTCTCTATGGCTTGCCGATCATCGGGCAAGTCAACCAAAGTCCACACTTTGTTCTCATACATGGATCCCATCTCAGATTCCATGGCCTCAAGCCATTTTGCGGAATCTAGGCTCATCATCATTTCCTCATAGTTCATAGGTTTGTCATGGTCAAGTAACATGACTTCCAGAATAGGATTACCGTACCAATCTTTTGCGGATCTTACTCTGGTTGACCTACAAGGTTCGGTAGTAACTTGATCAGAAGTTTCATGACCATCATCATTAGCTTCCTCACTTACTGGTGTAGGAATCACTGGAACCGATTTCAATGATGAACTACTTTCCAATAAGGGAGCAAGTACAATTACCTCATCAAGTTCTACTTTCCTCCCACTCACTTATTTTGAGAGAACCTCCTTCTCTATAAAGGATCCATTCTTAGCAACGAATATCTTGCCTTCGGATCTGTGATAGAAGGTGTACCCAATAATCTCCTTTGGGTATCCTATGAAGACACATTTCTCCGATTTGGGTTCGAGCTTATGAGGTTGAAGTTTCTTCACATAAGCATCGCAGCCCCAAAATTTAAGAAATGACAACTTGGATTTCTTGCCAAACCACAGTTCATAAGGTGTCGTCTCAATGGATTTAGATGGTGCCCTATTTAACGTGAATGCACCTGTCTCTAAAGCATAACCCGAAAACGATAATGGTAAATCAATGAGAGACATCACAGATCGTGATAACCCACAAGTATAGGGGATCGCAAAAGTTTTCGATAAGTAAGAGTGTCGAACCCAACGAGGAGCTAAAGGCAGAACAAATATTCCCTCAAGTTCTATCGACCATCGATACAACTCTACGCACACTTGATGTTCGCTTTACCTTGAACAAGTATGAAACTAGAAGTACTTTGTAGGTGTTGTTGGATAGGTTTGCAAGATAATAAATATTATGTAAATAAAAAGTAGGGGCTGTTGTAAGTAAAGAAGTAATAAAGTAAATATAGAGAGTGTGGAAAAGTGGTGGTAGGAGTTGCGAAATTGCCCCTAAGCAATTGACTACTTTACTAGACCGATAGCAAGTATTGTTCGGGAACGTAGCAATTTCAAAAAAATTCCTACGCACACGCAAGATCATCGTGACGCATAGCAATGAGAGGGGAGAGTGTTGTCCATGTACCCTCGTAGACCGAAAGCGGAAGCGTTATGACAACGCGGTTGATGTAGTCGTACATCTTCACGGCCCGACCGATCAAGCACCGAAACTACGGCACCTCCGAGTTCTAGCACACGTTCAGCTCGATGACGATCCCCGGACTCCGATCCAGCAAAGTGTCGGGGAAGAGTTCTGTCAGCACGACGGCGTGGTGACGATCTTGATGTTCTACCATCGCAGGGCTTCGCCTAAGCACCGCTACAATATTATCGAGGATTATGGTGGAGGGGGGCATCGCACACGGCTAAGAGAACGATCACGAAGATCAACTTGTGTGTCTAGAGGTGCCCCCCTGCCCCCGTATATAAAGGAGCAAGGAGGGAGGCCGGCCGGCCCTTGGGGCGCGCCAAGGAGGGGGGATCGTCCTCCTAGTAGGAGTAGGACTCCCCTTTCCTAGTCCAACTAGGAAGAGAGAAGGGGGAAGGAAAGAGAGGGAGAGGGAGAGGGAAAGAGGGGCCGCGCCCCCCTCCCCTAGTCCAATTCAGACTCCTCATGGGAGGGGGCGCGCCACCTCCTGGGCTGTTGCCCTCTCTCTCCCCTCATGCCCACTAAGGCCCAATACTTCCCCGGGGGGGTTCCGGTAACCCTTCTGGCACTCCAGTTTTCTCCGAAATCACCCGAAACACTTCCGGTGTCTGAACATAGCCGTCCAATATATCGATCTTTTTGTCTCGACCATTTCAAGACTCCTCGTCATGTCCGTGATCACATCCGGGACTCCTAACAACCTTCAGTACATCAAAATATATAAACTTATAATGAAACTGTCATCGTAACATTAAGCGTGCGGACCCTATGGGTTCGAGAACAATGTAGACATGACCGAGACACGTCTCCGGTCAATAACCAATAGCGGAACCTGGATGCTCATATTGGCTCCTACATATTCTACAAAGATCTTTATCGGTCAGACCGCATAACAACATACGTTGTTCCCTTTGTCATTGGTATGTTACTTGCCCGAGATTTGATCGTCGGTATCTCAATACCTAGTTCAATCTTGTTACTGGCAAGTCTCTTTACTCATTCCGTAATACATCATCTCGCAACTAACTCATTAGTTGCATTGCCTGCAAGGCTTAAGTGATGTGCATTACCGAGAGGGCCCAGAGATACCTCTCCAACAATCAGAGTGACAAATCCTAATCTCGAAATACGCCAACCCAACAAGTACCTTCGGAGACACCTGTAGAGCACCTTTATAATCACCCAGTTACATTGTGACGTTTGGTAGCACACAAAGTGTTCCTCTGGTAAACGGGATTTGCATAATCTCATAGTCATAGGAACATGTATAAGTCATGAAGAAAGCAATAGCAACAAACTAAACGATCAAGTGCTATGCTAACGGAATGGGTCAAGTCAATCACATCATTCTCTAATGATGTGACCCCGTTAATCAAATGACAACTCATGTCTATGGCTAGGAAACTTAACCATCTTTGATTCAACAAGCTAGTCAAGTAGAGGCATACTAGTGACACTCTGTTTGTCTATGTATTCACACATGTATTATGTTTCCTGTTAATACAATTCTAGCATGAATAATAAACATTTATCATGAAGTAAGGAAATAAATAATAACTTTATTATTGCCTCTAGGGCATATTTCCTTCAGTCTCCCACTTGCACTAGAGTCAATAATCTAGTTCACATCGCCATGTGATTTAACATCAATAGTTCACATCACCATGTGATTAACACCCATAGTTCACATCAACATGTGACCAACACCCAAAGGGTTTACTAGAGTCAATAATCTAGTTCACATCGCTATGTGATTAACACCCAAAGAGTACTAAGGTGTGATCATGTTTTGCTTGTGATGGAAGTTTCGTCAACGGCGGTCTGCCACATTCAGATCCGTAAGTATTTGCAATTTCTATGTCAACAATTGCTCTGCAAGGAGCTACTCTAGCTAATTGCTCCAATTTCAATATGTATCCAGATTGAGATTTAGAGAGTCATCTGGATCAGTGTCAAAATTTGCATCGACGTAACCCTTTACGATGAACCTTTTTGTCACCTCCATAATCGAGAAACATATCCTTATTCCACTAAGGATAATTTTGACCGCTGTCTATTGATCTACTCCTAGATCACTATTGTACTCCCTTGCTAAACTCAGGGCAGGGTATACAATAGGTCTGGTACACAGCATGGCATACTTTATAGAACCTATGGCTGAGACATAGGGAACATCTTTCATTTTCTCTCTATCTTCTGCAGTGGTCGGGCATTGAGTCTTACTCAACTTCACACCTTGTAACATAGGCAAGAATCCTTTCTTTGCTTGATCCATTTTGAACTTCTTCAAAACTTTGCCAAGGTATGTGCTTTGTGAAAGTCCAATTAAGCGTCTTGATCTATCTCTATAGATCTTAATGCTCAATATGTAAGCAGCTTCACCGAGGTCTATCATTGAAAAACTCCTTTATGCTTTGCAGAATAATTCTACATTATTTCCGATCAACAATATGTCATACACATATACTTATCAAAAATGCTGTAGTGCTCCCACTCACTTTCTTGTAAATACAGGCTTCACCGCAAGTCTGTATAAAACTATATGCTTTGATCAACTTATCAAAGCGTATATTCCAACTCCGAGATGCTTACACCAGTCCATAGATGGATCGCTCGAGCTTGCATATTTTCTTAGTACCTTTAGGATTTACAAAACCTTCTGGTTGCATCATATACAACTCTTCTTTAATAAATCCATTAAGGAATGCAGTTTTGTTTATCCATTTGCCAGATTTCATAAAATGCGGCAAGTTCTAACATGATTCGGACAGACTTAAGCATAGATACGAGTGAGAAACTCTCATCGTAGTCAACACCTTGAACTTGTTGAAAACCTTTTTGCGATAATTCTAGCTTTGTAGATAGTAACACTACTATCAGCGTTCGTCTTCCTCTTGAAGATCCATTTAATCTCAATGGCTTGCCAATAATTGGGAAAGTCAATCAAAGTCCATACTTTGTTCTCATACATGGATCTCATCTCAGATTTCATGGCCTCAAGCCATTTCACAGAATCTGGGCTCATTATCGCTTCCTCATAGTTCGTAGGCTCGTCATGGTCAAGTAACATGACCTCCAGAACAGGATTACCGTACCACTCTGGAGCGGATCTCACTCTGGTTTACCTACGACGTTCGGTAGTAACTTGATCTGAAGTTACATGATCATCATCATTAGCTTCCTCACTAATCGGTGTAGTAGTCACAGGAACAAATTTCTGTGATGAACTACTTTCCAATAAGGGAGCAGGTACAGTTACCACATCAAGTTCTACTTTCCTCCCACTCACTTCTTTCGAGAGAAACTCCTTTTCTAGAAAGGATCCATTCAAAGGAACAAATATATTGCCTTCGGATCTATGATAGAAGGTGTACCCAACATTTTCTTTTGGGTATCCTATGAAGACGCACTTCTCCGATTTGGGTTTGAGCTTATCAGGTTGAAACATTTTCACATAAGCATTGCAACCTCAAACTTTAAGAAACGACAGCTTAGGTTCCTCGCCAAACCATAGTTCATACGGTGTCATCTCAACGGATTTAGATGGTGCCCTATTTAACGTGAATGTAGCTGTCTCTAATGCATAACCCCAAAACGATAGTGGTAAATTGGTAAGAGACATCATAGATCGCACCATATCTAATAAAGCACGGTTACGACGTTCGGACACACCATTACACTGTGGTGTTCCAGGTGGCGTGAGTAGTGAAACTATTTCACATTGTTTTAACTGAAGGACAAACTTGTAACTCAAATATTTTACTTCTGCGATCATATCGTAGAAATTTTTATTTTTGTTAGGATGATTCTCCACTTCACTCTGAATTCTTTGAACTTTTCAAATGTTTCAGACTTGTGTTTCATTAAGTAGATATACCCATATCTGCTCAAATCATCTGTGAAGGTCAGAAAATAACGATACTTGCCGTGAGCCTTAACACTCATCGGACCGCATACATCAGTATGTATTATTTCCAATAAGTCAGTTGCTCGCTCCATTGTTTCGGAGGACGGAGTCTTAGTCATCTTGCCCATGAGGCATGGTTCGCAAGCATCAACTGATTCATAATCAAGTGATTCCAAAAGCCCATCAGCATGGATTTTCTTCATGCGCTTTACACCAATATGACCTAAACGGAAGTGCCACAAATAAGTTGCACTATCATTATTAACTTTGCATCTTTTGGTTTCAATATCATGAATATGTGTATCACTACGATCGAGATCCAACGAACCATTTTCATTGGGTGTGTAACCATATAAGGTTTTATTCATGTAAACAGAACAACAATTTATTCTCTTACTTAAATGCATAACCGTATTGCAATAAACATGATCCAATCATATTCATGCTCAACGCAAACACTAAATAACATTTATTTTAGGTATAACACTAATCCCGAAAGTATAGGGAGTGTGCGATGATGATCATATCAATCTTGGAACCATTTCCAATACACATCATCACTTCACCCTTAACTAGTCTCTGTTCATTCTACAACTCCCGTTTCGAGTTACTATTCTTAGCAACTGAACCAGTATCAAATACCGAGGGGTTGCTATAAACACTAGTAAAGTACACATCAATAACCTGTATATCAAATATACCCTTGTTCACTTTGCCATCTTTCTTATCCACTAGACATCCAGGGCATTTCCGCTTCCAATGACCAGTCCGTTTGCAGTAGAAGCACTTAGTCTCAGTCTTAGGTCCAGACTTGGGCTTCTTCACTTGAGCAGCAACTTTCTTGCCGTTCTTCTTGAAGTTCCCTTTCTTTCCCTTGTCCCTTTTCTTGAAACTAGTGGTCTTGTTAATCATCAACACTTGATGATCTTTCTTGATTTCTACCTTCATCGATTTCATCATCATGAAAAGCTCGGGAACCATTTACGTCATCCCTTGCATACTATAGTTCATCACGAAGTTCTACTAACTTGGTGATGGTGACTAGAGAATTCTGTCAATCACTATTTTATCTGGAAGATTAACTCCCACTTGATTCAAGCGATTGTAGTACCCAGATAATCTGAGCACATGCTCACTGCTTGAGCTATTCTCCTCCATCTTTTAGCTATAGAACTTGTTGGAGACTTCATATCTCTCAACTCGGGTATTTGCTTGAAATATTAACTTCAACTCCTGGAACATCTTATATGATCCATGACGTTCAAAACGTCTTTGAAGTCCCGATTATAAGCTTGTTAAGCATGGTGCACTAAACTATCAAGTAGTCATCATATTGAGCTAGCCAAACGTTCATAACGTCTGCATTTGCTCCTGCAATAGGTCAGTCACCTAGCGGTGCATAAAGGACATAATTCTTCTGTGCAGCAATGAGGATAAACCTCAGATCACGGATCCAATCCGCATCATTGCTACTAAAATTTTTCAACTTAGTTTTCTCTAGGAACATATAAAAATTAAACGGGGAGCAACATCGCGAGCTATTGATCTACAACATAGATATGCTAATACTACCAGGACTAAGTTCATGATAAATTAAAATTCAATTAATCATATTACTTAAGAACTCCCACTTAGATAGACATCCCTCTAATCATCTAAGTGATCACGTGATCCAAATCAACTAAACCATAACCGATCATCACGTGAAATGGAGTAGCTTTCAATGGTGAACATCATTATGTTGATCATATCTACTATATGATTCATGCTCAACCTTTCGGTCTCAGTGTTCCGAGGCCATATCTGCATATGCTAGGCTCGTCAAGTTTAACCCGAGTATTCTGCGTGTGCAAAACTGGCTTGCACCAGTTGTAGATGGATGTAGAGCTTATCACACCCGATCATCACGTGGTGTCTGGGCACGACGAACTTTGGCAACGGTGCATACTCAGGGAGAACACTTTTTATCTTGAAATTTAGTGAGAGATCATCTTATAAAGCCACCGTCAAACTAAGCAAAATAAGATGCATAAAAGATAAACATCAAATGCAATCAAAATATGTGACATGATATGGCCATCATCATCTTGTGCCTTTGATCTCCATCTCCAAAGCATCGTCATGATTTCCATCGACACTGGCATGACACCATGATCTCCATCATCTTGATTTATATCAATGTGTCGTCACTTGGTCGTCTCGCCAACTATTGCTCTTGCAACTATTGCTATCGCATAGCGATAAAGTAAAGCAATTATTTGGCGCTTGCATCTTATGCAATAAAGAGAGAACCATAAAGCTTCTGCCAGTTGCCGATAACTTCAACAAAACATGATCATCTTATACAACAACTTTTATCTCATCACGTCTTGACCATATCACATCACAACATGCCCTGCAAAAACAAGTTAGACGTCCTCTACTTTGTTGTTGCAAGTTTTACGTGGCTGCTACGGGCTTAGCAAGAACCGTTCTTACCTACGCATCAAAACCACAACGATAGTTTGTCAAGTTGGTGCTGTTTTAACCTTCGCAAGGACCGGGCGTAGCCACACTCGGTTCAACTAAAGTTGGAGAAACTGACACCCGCCAGCCACCTGTGTGCAAAGCACGTCGGTAGAACCAGTCTCGCGTAAGCGTATGCGTAATGTCGGTCCGGGCCGCTTCATCCAACAATACCGCCGAACCAAATATGACATGCTGGTAAGCAGTATGACTTATATCACCCACAACTCACTTGTGTTCTACTCGTGCATATAACATCAACACATAAAACCTAGGCTCGGATGCCACTCTTGGGGAACGTAGCAATTTCAAAAAAATTCCTACGCACACGCAAGATCATGGTGATGCATAGCAACGAGAGGGGAGAGTGTTGTCCACATACCCTCGTAGACCGAAAGAGGAAGCATTATGACAACGCGGTTGATGTAGTCGTACGTCTTCACGGCCCGACCGATCAAGCACCGAAACTACGGCACCTCCGAGTTCTAGCACACGTTCAGCTCGATGACAATCCCCGGACTCCGATCTAGCAAAGTGTCGGGGAAGAGTTCTGTCAGCACGATGGCGTGGTGACGATCTTGATGTTCTACCGTCGCAGGGCTTCGCCTAAGCACCGCTACAATATTATCGAGGATTATGGTGGAGGGGGGCATCGCACACGGCTAAGAGAACGATCACGAAGATCAACTTGTGTGTCTAGAGGTGCCCCCCTGCCCCCGTATATAAAGGAGCAAGGGGGGAGGCCGGCCGGCCCTTGGGGCGCGCCAAGGAGGGGGGAGTCCTCCTCCTAGTAGGAGTAGGACTCCCCTTTCCTAGTCCAACTAGGAAGAGAGAAGGGGGAAGGAAAGAGAGGGACAGGGAGAGGGAAAGAGGGGCCGCGTCCCCCTCCCCTAGTCCGTAATACATCATTCCGTAATACATCATCTCGCAACTAACTCATTAGTTGCATTGCCTGCAAGGCTTAAGTGATGTGCATTACCGAGAGGGCCCAGAGATACCTCTCCGACAATCGGAGTGACAAATCCTAATCTCGAAATACACCAACCCAACAAGTACCTTCGAAGACACCTGTAGAGAACCTTTATAATCACCCAGTTACGTTGTGACGTTTGGTAGCACACAAAGTGTTCCTCCGGTAAACGGGAGTTGCATAATCTCATAGTCATAGGAACATGTATAAGTCATGAAGAAAGCAATAGCAACAAACTAAACGATCAAGTGCTAGGCTAACGGAATGGGTCAAGTCAATCACATCATTCTCCAATGATGTGACCCCGTTAATCAAATGACAACTCATGTCTATGGCTAGGAAACTTAACCATCTTTGTTTCAACAAGCTAGTCATGTAGAGGCATACTAGTGACACTCTGTTTGTCTATGTATTCACACATGTATTATGTTTTCGGTTAATACAATTCTAGCATGAATAATAAACATTTATCATGAAGTAAGGAAATAAATAATAACTTTATTATTGCCTCTAGGGCATATTTTCTTCAAGTACTATGTGGGAGAGGCCACTGCTAGCATGCCATCCCTGACTTGGAATTCTATGCACTTATGATTGGAACTATTAGCAAGCATCCGCAACTATTAACGTTCATTAAGGTAAAACCCAACCATAGCATTAAGATAAATTGGTCCCCCTTCAATCCCGTATCCATCAATTTCTATGCTAGGTTGAAGCTTCTGTCACTCTTGCCCTCCAATACATAGTCCTATCAAGATACAACTAACCCTAGGGTGTGATCCACGCGCGCAATCATATGATGGGCACCAAAGGACGGAAACATAACCACAAGCAAATTAAATCAATCATAGCAATTCATCAACCACCGATAGGACAACGAAAATCTACTCAGACATCATAGGATGGCAACACATCATTGGATAATAATATGAAGCATAAAGCACCATGTTCAAGTAGAGGTACAGCGGGTTGCGGGAGAGTGGACCGCTGTAGATAGAGAGGGGAAGGTGATGGAGATGTTGGTGAAGATGGCAGAGGTGTTGGTGTAGATCGCGGTGATGATGATGGCCCCAGGTGGCACTCCGGTGCCACCGGAAGCGAGGGGGAGAGAGCCCCCCCCTCCTTCTTCTTCTTCCTTGACCTCCTCCCTAGATGGGAGAAGGGTTTCCCCTCTGGTCCATGGCCTCCATGGAACGGGAGGGGCGAGAGTCCCTCCGATATTGGATCTGTCTCTCTGTCTCTCTCTATTTCCGCATTCTCACATTCTTCCCTTTCACCGTTTCTTATATTCCCGGAGATCCGTAACTCCGACTGGGCTGAAATTTTAACACGATCTCTGTCCGGATATTAGCTTTCTTGCGGAGAAAAAAGGGCATCAACCGCCTTACGGGTGGCCCACGAGGGTCAGGGGCGCGCCCCCCTGCCTCGTGGCCACCTCGGGCACCGTCTCGCGTGGATTTTTCTTCCCAAAAATCATATATATTCCAAAAAAATCCCCGTCAATTTTTATCCCGTTTGGACTCCGTTTGATATGGATATTCTACGAAACAAAAAACATGCAACAAACAGGAACTGGCACTGGGCACTGGATCAATATGTTAGTCCCAAAAATAATATAAAAAGTTGCCAAAAGTATATGAAAGTTGTAGAATATTGGCATGGAGCAATCAAAAATTATAGATACGACGGAGACGTATCAGATCGCACCATATCTAGTAAAGTACGATTATGAAATTTGGACACACCATTACAATGTGGTGTTCCGGGTGGCGTGAGTTGCGAAACTATTCTGCATTGTTTCAAATGAAGAACAAACTCGTAACTCAAATACTCTCCTCCATGATCAGATCGTAGAAACTTTATTTTCTTGTTACTATGATTTTCCACTTCACTCTGAAATTCTTTAAACTTTTCAAATGTTTCAGACTTAATGTTAGATATACCCATATCTGCTCAAATCATCTGTGAAGGTGAGAAAATAACGATATCCGCAGCGAGCCTCAATGTTCATTGGACCACATACATCAGTATGTATGATTTCCAATAACTCTGTTGCTCGCTCCATTGTTCCGGAGAACGGAGTTTTAGTCATCTTGCCCATGAGGCATGGTTCGCAAGTACCAAGTGATTCATAATCAAGTGATTCCAGAAGTCCATCAGAATAGAGTTTCTTCATGCTCTTTACACCAATATGACCCAAACGGCAGTGCCACAAATAAGTTGCACTATCATTATCAACTCTGCATCTTTTGGTTTCAATACTATGAACATGTGTATCACTACTATCAAGATTTAGTAAAAATAGACCACTCATCAAGGGTGCATGACCATAAAATATATTACTCATATAAATAGAACAACCATTATTCTCTGATTTAAATGAATAACCATCTCGCATCAAACAAGATCCAGATATAATGTTCCTGCTCAACGCTGGCACCAAATAACAATTATTTAGGTCTAAAACTAATCTCGAAGGTAGATGTAGAGGTCGCGTGCGGACGATGATCACATCGACTTTGGAACCATTTCCCACGCGCATCGTCACCTCGTCCTCAGCCAATCTTCGCTTAATCCATAGCCCATGTTTCGAGTTGCAAATATTAGCAACAGAACCAGTATCAAATACCTAGCCGCTACTGCGAGCATTAGTAAGATACACATCAATAACATGTATATCAAATATACCTTTCACTTTGCCATCCTTCTTCTCCGCCAAATACTTGGGGCAGTTCCGCTTCTAGTGACCAGTCCCTTTGCAGTAGAAGCACTCAGTTTCAGGCTTAGGTCCAGACTTGGGTTTCTTTACTTGAGCAGCAACTGGCTTGCTATTCTTCTTGAAGTCCCCCTTCTTCCCTTTACCCTTTTTCTTGAAACTGGTGGTCTTGTTGACTGACGGTGTCCTAGACTAGGGGGTACTCACCACGTAATCTACCGATCTGTTAGATTGGGCCGAGGACCCCCATGGCCGTATACTCATGGGCCAGTTCGGACAGCTGCCGCATACAAGGAAGATTCCACAAGACTTGGGGATCAAGACAAGGACTCCTCCCCACCGGCGTATCCGGCTAGGACTCTTGTTATCCTAGGCCTCTGGTGCATTATATAAACCGAGGCCAGGCTAGTCGATAGATCATATACAACAACAATCATACCATAGGCTAGCTTCTAGGGTTTAGCCTCTCTGATCTCGTGGTAGATCTACTCTTCTACTACCCATATCATCAATATTAATCAAGCACGACGTAGGGTTTTACCTCCATCAAGAGGGCCCGAACCTAGATAAAACATCGTGTCCCCTGCCTCCTGTTACCATCCGGTTTAGACGCACAGTTCGGGACCCCCTACCCGAGATCCGCCGGTTTTGACACCGACACTGGTGCTTTCGTTGAGAGTTCCGCTGTGTGTTCGGCAAAAGGTTGATGGCTCGCCTACAGATCAACTGCGACTTTTCAGCATCTTCGTCACCAGCTCGACTGGTCACCTTGGATTGACCAAGGACTGTGCCCTATCTCCGATCGTCATGTTCGGATAAGGACCTTTATAAACATCAACTCTGATCTCTATCAAGATCATGGAGGAATCATCCAGGGAGCCGGGGGCTCAACGTCAACATTGCCCTCGGACGACCGTGCTGTTTTTCTGGACAGCAAACTTGTGTCTGCCGCCACCGACTCCTCAAGTGTCTTTTTAACGATCGCTTTGGTGGAATTGTGTGGAATTGAGTCTACAACAACTCTGGAAAATTTGGTCGAGTTCCGATAGAGGAATCTCTGGCAATCCACGATATACCAGAGCCCTGTCAAATCTGGACGGGAATCTGGATGAGTTTAGGGCGTGGTGTCCAGCTTCTAGCTCGGACATCCTTTGGAAGATCCAACCATTGATCGGCTGCGGAATTCCTATATCTACCATCTCTCAAAATTTCAGCTCGATCCGACCGTCCAAACTCCGGAAACCTTCCGATTAGTGCATCACTTATTGGATCTGTTTTCTGCGCGAAAATGAATCCGACCCGAGTTCGTCTTTTTTATGAACGAGATTTCAGACATACCTTTTGAAGGAAGTTTTGTATGAGGTATTGTGTTTTGTTTCCGAACACATCCCGCTAACTTTAAGATCTTTTGAACATGATCTTCAACATCATGTTGGTGTCAAACTAGTCCGGCAATATTGCTCCACGGCTGCCGACCTACGCTAGACACGTCGTCACTTTGTTGAGCCGAGCTCAACTTCTTCAGATCATCATCTCGACAAGCCGAACAAGAGTCTGGCATCGAGAAGGATAAATCATCACCAACATCGCTGCCCCACGGATTACACGGAGCGGGCATACCGGCATCGCCGCACGGTCGCTTCATCAAGCCGACATCGACCACGTCGCGACCTGCATCGGCAGGGCCACACTATTACTTCTTCAAGCTGGTGTCCATCACGCCGACCTACTTCGACTCATCGACTGACATTGAGGCTTCTACATCTCGGCTGGACCGGGGGCTTCGCCATCTCTTCATCAACCTACTCCGGACACTTCGGCGTCACTAGCCGACCAGCTCCGTCACGTTAGCGGGACCGAGGGCTTTGCCTCGGCGAGCCAACCTTTGCCGGCATTGCCATGCCGTCATTTTATCGCCCATCAGGCAATGGGTGTGCGGATCGAGTCCCAATTTTGGGAATCACCTTCCGTCGGATTGCTACAACAAATAAACCAGGTGTATCAAATGGTGGCCGCATTAACGACAGTCGCATGATGGTTCGGTCAGTTTCCATACATAGTCTGGGGAACGCCGCATCCCGAGCTCAGACCGACCTGTGAATTCAGGCTTTGCCACGCCTTTATCGCATCACGCCGACGCCCTGCATCGGCATTGACTGCGGCGCCAGGCCATATTTCTTTTATTACTCACTTCGCCTAAATTATTTCTTATGCAACGATTTTTTTTAATTATCATTACTACTATTATCTCCGGTTTGCACTATTTTTTGTGCACAGGAAAATGATCCGGGGACTTCGGCGTCACTCTGCCGGTCTGCATTGACCGTGCTATGTCACCACTTTGGCTGTCGAGCTCTCCGCTCCGCCACCTCGGGACCGTCTTGGGGGATGGAGCCTTGTCCCGCATCAAGCTCGGACCGCGTCATCAATACCGAACACATTAACCAGCTAAGTTGCTTTCATGCTCAAAGCTTTAATTTCTAACTTGTGTTCGGTTCGACCAAGCATTATACTTTTTTGGAAAAAAGTTGCTTGTAAAAAATTTCCTTGTCCAAACTTTGTTTTTGACGCATAAATTCAAATACCCAATTCATTTGGGGGCTTCCTTCATGAAGCTTTTCCTCTTGCATATGATTATACTTGTACGACTTCGTTCCTTGTTCGTGTATTACGCCACAATATGCACCATATTGACTTAAGCGATTTGCAAGCTGGGTTGCCTCGCTCCTGTGTTTACCCCTACGTTCCCGATTGTTCGGCTAGGGAGTAAAGGGAGCACCTCTGCGATTTTCACGATCGGGTCATCCGAGCCGGACCTCAGACTGGGTGAAGCCGAAAGCTAGCGCTCTTATAGTTTTCAATGATGGTCGGCACACAACGGAACTCATGAGTACAAAAAATCTATTGCACAAGTCTCATAATAACAATGAGCACCGAAGAAAGGTATCAGTGTGGTACTATTTTCTTCGAAGATGCTTCTTACACTTCACAGTAATATAGCATAAGTTCCCTGAGCGTGCTTTGTCTGTTACAGCCTTATGGCCTGATTGCCTGGTTATTGGAAACACCGTTGATATTCTCGACAGATGGAGTACATAACACTTTTTGGTCCTTGACCGAAGAGGGAGAAGCCGACGGTCGGTTAAGACGCGTTTAAAGTTCAGTTGAACATAGATATGATATAAGTACTTCGATACATGCAATCATTCTTTTACCCAAGTCACTTGGGGGCTCTTAAATTTATATGAGACGTTTTATGATAAGTGTTCTTCTTCTTAGTCGTTGCAAAGTTTTTATTATTATTATTATTATTATTATCTATCACTCCTTTTTTTGACACTAGCGTGTGGTCACTAGCCGGGGAGCCTAATTTCTCTCTCAAAGCTGCTAGAGTTTAGTTTGCTAAACTGGCCTAATGAGAAGTACTCCGCCCTCGGGATAGGAGGTTGAAGCCGTAGGCTGACCCGCTTGAAGTCTTGAGATAGGATGTATCATGTTAAAGCACGACAGAAGCACTTCTTTTGCTAAGGCCAATTTTCGGATTGGCACCGAACACTCTTGTTCAGACGTCAAGTTTTTACTGACGTTTTTTGGTTTTCCAAGCTTATGGACTTTTAAACTATTTGTGTGTTTTCAGCACAAGTCTCGCAGTGCAATGCCGGACACCTTTAGAGATTCGGCAAAAACATTCTCGGATATTGCTATATATGCATCGGTTTCGAATTGTGTCTTCGGTCAATAGTTGGGTTGCCCAGCTCCTGCGCTTGCCTCCTATGTTCCACTTTGTTCGGCTAGGTGTGCAAAGGGAGAACCACTGCGATTGTGCTTCCAGCTCACATGGTTAAGCATCTCAGTGGAGAAAGCCGAAAACTGACTGTCACAATAAGCGTAAACTGGTCAGCGATCCGATGACGGTGTTAAATGACGGGCCATTCATAACAATGGCCGAAGTGTTTATGGCTTGACCTCGACTGTCACCGAACACTACCGGGGGCTATTAACTGGCCTCCCAAACTAAATCCTCGATATTTTGCTCTTACATTAGAGCTGAGGTTTCGTGATCATGCTTAGCATGACAACCCAAAGAAAGGAACCGATAGCGGGACTATTTTCTTTGGAAGACATTTCTTCTGTTAAATAGTAATATAACATATCTCTCTGCGTACCATTGTTTATAAAACCATATGGCCAAATTGCCTTGTTTGTTGTAAATCTTTGCCCTCATAAAGGCTTTATAAAGTAGGAAAAACACTCCTCGGCTATTGGCCGAGGAGGTGGAAGCCGATGGTCGGTCAACAAAGTTTTGTACAATGCGGATCCAAGCATTAATGACGTAAAGTACTTGGATACATAGAATCATTACACATAATTTGTGATTTTACTATGGATATCAATCCTTAATTCAGCCACCCGTGCCCGCATTAAGGCTCGGGGGCTACTGGGCTTCAGGCTTATTATTTACAAATATTAAAGGGGCACATCGATCCCCTGATCTGGTGTTGCCACCCGACCAGTGTCTCGGGGGCTACTGCATTGCCTCTCCAATGCAGAAAATTTTAAGTGTAATACAGTTTCCGAGGAGATTTTGATCGTCAGGTTGGTCGGCCACACCCAACCTGAGTCTCGAGGACTGAGCACGCCGCTTTGTGTCCCGAAGTATTCTGCCGAGCTAGGACTTGATCGTCATACCGATTTTGCAAATCAACCTGAGTCTCAGCGGCTACTGGGATCTGCGGTCTTATGTCATCCTTCATGTGCATCTCGGGTTTTAGACCGATACCCACCTTAAGGGCTACTGGCTATATATCTCGGTAGAGAATAAATTGCACCAATAAAAAATATTGATAAAAACCGGCCCACATTCGGGGTGGTGCACCACCTCGGAAGCAGTCCGGCATAAAGCTTGGGCGCTAGTGGCTGGCTCCATAGAGGGCATTTCCGGCATTAAGCTCGGCTAAACTCCTTCAAACTTCTTTGAACCAAGGTGATTTACGACACCTCGGATACAGTCCAGCGTTGGAGCTCGGATACAGTCCGGCGTTGGAGCTCGGATACATAGTCCGGCGTTGGAGCTCGGATACATTCCGGCGTTAGAGCTGGGAAGCGGTCCGGCATTGGTGCTCGGCTGCAAAAGGTACCTCGAATGCAGTCCGGCATTGGAGCTCGGACGCAAGAGGACGCTGCTGCCCGGGAACAACTTCAAACCCGAGGTGTGGCATAAAAATAACAAGGCATTGATAAAGGACGGAAACTTAAAGGGGCTCCTCGGATACCCGACCTGTAAACTCGTCGAATGCATTTCAGTGATCCTCAAGATCAGAGATGAGAAGATTTGTTGAATCAGTTTTCAAGACCGACGACCGAAGATGAAGAACGGTTCGGAAGAATCGAGGAGCGTCCCTAACTTGAAGACCGGTTCAGGGGGCTACTGACGGTGTCCTGGACTAGGGGGTACTCACCACGTAATCTCCCGATCTGTTAGATTGGGCCGAGGACCCCCATGGCCGTATACTCATGGGCCAGTTCGGACAGCTGCCGCATACAAGGAAGATTCCACAAGACTTGGCGATCAAGACAAGGACTCCTCCCCACCGGCATATTCGGCTAGGACTCTTGTTATCCTAGGCCTCTGGTGCATTATATAAACCGAGGCCAGGCTAGTCGATAGATCATATACAACAACAATCATATCATAGGCTAGCTTCTAGGGTTTAGCCTCTCTGATCTCGTGGTAGATCTACTCTTGTACTACCCATATCATCAATATTAATCAAGTAGGACGTAGGGTTTTACCTCCATCAAGAGGGCCCGAACCTGGGTAAAACATCGTGTCCCTTGCCTCCTGTTACCATCCGTCCTAGACGCACAATTCGGGACCCCCTACCCGAAATACTTGGGGCAGTTCCGCTTCCAGTGACCAGTCCCTTTGCAGTAGAAGCACTCAGTTTCAGGCTTAGGTCCAGACTTGGGTTTCTTTACTTGAGCAGCAACTGGCTTGCTATTATTCTTGAAGTTCCCCTTCTTCCCTTTACCCTTTTTCTTGAAACTGGTGGTCTTGTTGACCATCAACACTTGATGCTCCTTATTGATTTCTACCTCCGCAGCCTTTAGCATTGCGAAGAGCTCGGGAATCGTCTTATCCACCCCTTGCATATTATAGTTCCTCATGAAGCTCTTGTAGCTTGGTGGCAGTGATTGAAGAAGTCTGTCAATGACACTATCATCAGGAAGATTAATTCCCAGCAGAGTCAAGAGGTTGTGGTACCCAGACATTCTGAGTATATATTCACTGACAGAACTATTCTCCTCCATTTTGAAGCTGTAGAACTTATTGGAGACTTCATATCCCTCAATCCGGGCATTTGCTTGAAATATTAACTTCAACTCCTAGAACATCTCATATGCTCCATGACATTCAAAACGCCGTTGAAGTCTCGGTTCTAAGCCATAAAGCATGGCACACTGAACTATCGAGTAGTCATCAGCTTCGCTCTGCCAGGTGTTCACAACATCTGGCGTTGCTCCTGCAGCGGGTTTGTCACCTAGAGGTGCTTCCAGGACGTAATTCTTCTGTGCAGCAATGAGGATAATCCTCAAGTTACGGACCCAGTCCGTGTAGTTGCTACCATCATCTTTCAACTTAGCTCTCTCTAGGAACGCATTAAAATTCAACGGAACAACAACACGGGCCATCTATCTACAACAACGTAGACATGCAAAATACTATCAGGTGCTAAGTTCATGATCAATTAAAGTTCAATTAATCAAATTACTTAAGAACTCCCACTTAGATAGACATCTCTCTAATCATCTAAGTGATCATGTGATCCATATCAACTAAACCATGTCCGATCAGAACATGAGATGGAGTAGTTTTCAATGGTGAACATCACTATATTGATCATATCTACTATATGATTCACGCTCGACCTTTCGGTCTCAGTGTTCCGAGGCCATATCTGCATATGCTAGGCTCGTCAAGTTTAACCTGAGTATTCCGCGTGTGCAAAACTGGCTTGCACCCGTTGTATGTGAACGTAGAGCTTATCACACCCGATCATCACGTGGCGTCTCGGCACGACGAACTGTAGCAATGGTGCATACTCAGGGAGAACACTTGTACCTTGAAATTTAGTGAGAGATCATCTTATAATGCTACCGCCGAACTAAGCAAAATAAGATGCATAAAGGATAAACATCACATGCAATCAATATAAGTGATATGATATGGCCATCATCATCGTGTGCCTTTGATCTCCATCTCCAAAGCACCGTCATGATCACCATCATCACCGGCTTGACACCTTGATCTCCATCGAAGTATCATTGTCGTCTCGCCAACTATTGCTTCTGCGACTATCGCTACCGCTTAGTGATAAAGTAAGGCAATTACATGGCGATTGCATTTCATACAATAAAGCGACAACCATATGGCTCCTGCCAGTTGTCGATAACTGTGTTACAAAACATGATCATCTCATACAATAAAATTTAGCATCATGTCTTGACCATATCACATCACAACATGCCCTGCAAAAACAGGTTAGACGTCCTCTACTTTGTTGTTGCAAGTTTTACGTGGCTGCTACAGGCTGAGTAAGAACCGTTCTTACCTATGCATCAAAAACCACAACGTGGTATAGTGATTGCTTTTTGATCTTCAGAAAGAACCCTGTTCATTGAATCCGATTCAACTAAAGTTGGAGAAACTGACACCCACTGGCCACCTGTGTGCGAAGCACGTCGGTAGAACCAGTCTCGCGTAAGCATACGCGTAATGTCGGTCTGAGCCGCTTCATCCAACAATACCTCTGAATGAAGAATCAACTAGTGACGACAAGCAATATGTATATACCCAAGCCCACAACTCCTTTGTGTTCTACTCGTGCATATAACACCTACACATAGAACTGGCTCGGATGCCACTGTTGGGCAACGCAGTAATTTCAAAAAAAATCCTACGCAGACGCAAGATCTATCTAGGTGATGCATATCAACGAGAGGGGAAGAGTGTTGTCCACGTACCCTCGTAGACCATAAGTGGAAGCGTTATGACAACGCGGTTGATGTAGTCGAACGTCTTCGCGATCCGACCGATCCTAGCACCGAAGGTACGACACCTCCGTGATCTGCACACGTTCAGCTCGGTGACGTCCTGCGAACTCTAGATCGAGCTGAGTGACGAGGGAGAGTTCGTCAGCACGACGGTGTGATGATGGTGATGATGAAGCTACCAGAATAGGGCTTCGCCTAAGCACTGCAACGATATGACCGAGGTGGATTATGGTGGAGGGGGGCACCGCACACGACTAAGACAATGATCAACTTGTGTGTCTATGGGGTGCCCCTCTCCCCCGTATATAAAGGAGTGGAGGAGGCGGGAGGTCCGTCCCTCTATGGCGTGCCCTAGGGGAGTCCTACTCCCACCGGGAGTAGGATTCCCCCCTTCTGGGTAGGAGTAGGAGAGGAAGGAACGAGGACAGAGGGAGGAAGGAAAGGGAGGCTGATAACCCACAAGTATTGGGGATCGCAACAGCTTTCAAGGATAGAGTATTCAACCCAAATTTATTGATTCGACACAAGGGGAGCCAAAGAATATTCTCAAGTATTAGCAGCTGAGTTGTTAATTCAACCACACCTGGAAACTTAGTATCTGCAGCAAAGTGTTTAGTAGCAAAGTAATATGATACTGATGGTAACGGTAACAAAAGAGTAACGAAAGCAAAGTAATGTTTTTGGTATTTTGTAGTGATTGTAACAATAGCAACGGGAAAGTAAATAAGCATAAACCAGTATATGGAAAGCTCGTAGGCATCGGATCAATGTTGGATAATTATGCCAGATGCGGTTCATCATGTAACAGTCATAACATAGGGTGACACAGAACTAGCTCCAATTCATCAATGTAATGTAGGCATGTATTCCGAATATAGTCATACGTGCTTATGGAAAAGAACTTGCATGACATCTTTTGTCCTACCCTCCCGTGGCAGTGGGGTCCTAATGGAAACTAAGGGATATTAAGGCCTCCTTTTAATAGAGAACCGGAACAAAGCATTAGCACATAGTGAATACATGAACTCCTCAAACTATGGTCATCACCGGTAAGTATCCCGATTGTTGTCACTTCGGGGTTAACGGATCATAACACATAATAGGTGACTATAGACTTGCAAGATATGATCAAGAACACTCATATATTGATGAAAACATAATAGGTTCAGATCTGAAATCATGGCACTCGGGCCCAAGTGACAGGCATTAAGCATAGCAAAGTCATAGCAACATCAATCTCAGAACATAGTGGATACTAGGGATCAAATCCTAACAAAACTAACTCGATTACATGATAAATCTCATCCAACCCATCACCGTCCAACAAGCCTACGATGGAATTACTCACGCACGGCGGTGAGCATCATGAAATTGGTGATGGAGGATGGTTGATGATGACGACGACGACGAATCCCCCTCTCCGGAGCCCCGAACGGACTCCAGATCAGCCCTACCGAGAGGTTTTAGGGCTTGGCGGCGGCTCTGTATCGTAAAACGTGATGAATTCTTCTCTCCTATTTTTTTCTCCCCGAAAGCAAATATATAGAGTTGGAGTCGGGAGGTCTCCAGGGGGCCCACGAGGTAGGGGGGCGCGCCCTAGGGGGGCGCGCCCCCACCCTCGTGGATAGGGTGTGGGCCCCCTGGTCTTCATCTTTGGTGAGGATATTTTATTATTTATTGTAAGATATTTCGTGGAGTTTCAGGTCATTCCAAGAACTTTTGTTTTCTGCACATAAAACAACATCATGGCAATTCTGCTAAAAACAGCGTCAGTCCGAGTTAGTTCCATTCAAATCATACAAGTTAGAGTCCAAAACAAGGGCAAAAGTGTTTGAAAAAGTAGATACGACGAAGATGTATCAAGGGCCGCCCCCTCCCAATTCGGATTGGGCTTGGGGGGCGCCTCCTCCTCTCTCCCACTAAGGCCCAATAAGGCCCATACACTCCCCGGGGGGTTCCGGTAACCTCCCGGTACTTGGTAAATGCCCGAACTCACCCGGAACTATTCCGATGTCCAAACATAGTCATCCAACATTTCAATCTTTATGTATTGACCATTTCGAGACTCCTCGTCATGTCCGTGATCATATCCGGGACTCCGAACTACCTTCGATACATCAAAACACATAAACTCATAATACCGATCGTCACCGAACGTTAAGCGTGCGGACCCTACGAGTTCGAGAACTATGTAGACATGACCGAGACTCATCTCCAGTCAATAACCAATAGCGGAACCTGGATGCTCACATTGCTTCCTACATATTCTACGAAGATCTTTATCGGTCAAACCGCATAACAACATATGTTGTTCCCTTTGTCATCAGTATGTTACTTGCCCGAGATTCGATCGTCGGTATCATCATACCTAGTTCAATCTTGTTTCCGGCAAGTCTATTTACTCTTTCCCTAATTCTACATCCCATAACTAACTCATTAGTTACATTGCTTGCAAGGCTTATAGTGATGTACATTATCGAGAGGGCCCAGAGATACCTCTCCGATACTCGGAGTGACAAATCCTAATCTCGATATATGCCAACTCAACAAACAACATCAGAGACACCTGTAGAGCATCTTTATAGTCACCCAGTTACATTGTGACATTTGATAGCACATTAAGTGTTCCTCCGGTATTCGGGAGTTGCATAATCTCATAGTCATAGGAACATGTATAAGTTATGGAGAAAGCAATAGCGGTAAACTAAACGATCATCGTGCTATGCTAACGGATGGGTTAAGTCAATCACATCATTCTCTAATGATGTGATCCCGTTTATCAAATGACAACTCTTTGTCTATGGCTAGGAAACTTAACCATCTTTGATCAACGAGCTAGTCAAGTAGAGGCATACTAGTGACATTCTGTTTGTCTATGTATTCACACATGTACTAAGTTTCCGGTACAATTCTAGCATGAATAATAAACATTTATCATGATATAAGGAAATATAAATAACAGCTTTATTATTGCCTCTAGGGCATATTTGCTTCACCAAGTTCTTTCTTCATACCATGTAAATTAAACTATACAGAGCAAGTGATCTTCTTTTGCACTGCACGTATGCTTCTGTTCTTGATCTGTAATCCAGTTGTGTCGTGAACCTACCCACTAGCACAATGTCATATTCTGCAATGTATTTACTATGAACAATGTCATATAATTCTACTATTATTTACACCGTCTCTTTATTTGCCAATCTGAAATGGGATAAATTGACAGCACACTAACCGTTGATACTTATGAGTTCTTGATCTATAATCCAGTGGTGTCGTGAAGCTACCAGCTCCTTCACAATGTCATTTCCTGCCATGTCTTGACCTGAACAATACCATATTGTGTTAATGCTATTTTAAACTATGTCACTTTATTAGTCAGTAAGAAATGTGATGAATTGTTGGCACTCATACTTATATGTGCAAAACCTGTCATCTGTCTGCTTGTTTATCTTTCAGAGTGAGGAGGATATAAGTGTCAAACAAGCATACTCTCATCAGCTTGCTCAGCTTCTTGCGCTGCAGCTCCCGAGCAGGGCTAACCTTTCTTGAACTCTATTGAAGTGCTGACGGTTTTGTATATTATTTCGTTGGCGTGTTTATTTGCACTGGTGGCGATCTTTGATGCCTAGTGTATGTAATCTGATGTCTGCTTGTGCTTTATTATCATAGTGGGGAACTTTGATGCCGAGTGGATGTAATATGACATAATTTCTTTATTGTATAGTCTAGGTTTTTTCTTATTCAGGATGCTGCAGTTATTTTACTGTATATATATCCTGTCTTCGTAGTAAACCGGCCAAACTGTAAAATTACGGTACATAATCGGGCCGTCATGCAAATCACCATGTATGATCCGCATCATGGGCCCAGTCATCTTGGTCCGTTAACAGGCCTAAATGTAAACTGGCCCACAAGTAGATTCGGGCCTTTAATAGGCCGAGTAAACCGCCGGCCCTATTTTCGTAAGAAAACTCAATGGGCTTTTAGGAGGCTGAAAAGTAGGTTGGGCCTGAAACATGCCGAACAGCTCACGGTCTGGCAGCAGGCCGAGATAGACCCCGACCCATGATTGTGCCAATCACATCACGGGCCGTTAACAGGCCAAAATTGTCTTGGTCTGTAACATCCCAAATTTTCAATTTTTGGAATGTTATACACTAGATCATCATGCATATCATATTTCTTGCATTTTGGTTGATCCTAGAAATTTCACGCAACTCAAGGACCTTCGGAGAGAGTTGGAGATTTCGTTATTTTCATATTTGAGTTCTCAAATTTGAAAAGAGGATCATTTGATTTATTTATTTCATCTTCAATTATTTTCCGATATCAAAATATATAAGAGAGGGAATAATATGACTTTCCCAAAATTAGGAAAAATGAAGATTTAATAAATAGATCAATTTTTGGTTTTGCCGGAGTTTTATTTGCATTTTATTTGGATAGGGAAAAATGCGCTGTTTTCATCAAAAATTGCATTTTAGGTCCGGAGTAAAGTTCATTTTGTTCGACTCATTTTTAGGAGTCGGGGAAAATTTACTTTAGATTTTTTGGAGTTCGTTTAGTTTGTTTTTTCTGTGTTTTTCTGCGCGCGGAACCAGTTAAAAAAAAACTTTCCAGCAGGCCAGCCGGGCCAAGGCCCAGCCAGCCGGCCAAGCCCCAGCCTCCCGTGCGCCGCGTGCCTGGCGCAGGAGCCAGCCAGGCCGCCGCCTCTTGCCTCTTAGCCGAATCCTAGTAGGATTCTTAGCCCCCTTTCCTTTGTTTCGTTTTCCTATTCCTACTCTATTTCTTGTCCCCTACCCCAAGAAACCCCCTCCCCTCACCTATATAAATACCCCCACACCCCCATCTCCTCACATCAAATCAAACCCCAAGCCCCTCTCCTCCTAAGCCGCAGCAAGCAGCAGCGCGCAGCCCCAAGCCGCCGCCGCCGCCATAGCCGCGCCGCCCCGCGCCCAAGCCACCGCCGCCGCCCTTAGCCGCCGCCGCCAGAGCCCGCTCGCCGGAACCTCGCCGAGGTTGCCCCGCGTCACTTTTCCTCGGATCATTTTCTTCTAATCGTTCCGATTCTTTTCTTCTCTTCCGATTCGTTTTCTTTCCGGTTCTTTTCTAAACCGTTCCGGTTTCTAGATCGGTTTTTCGTTCGGTTTTCTTCCCCGAAACCCTAGATCGGATTCGTTTTCTTTTCCGATTTAGTTGCCTTTGGATCGTTCGCCGGACCGTTCGTCCTAACGAACGTGATCACCGGATTCTTCTAGGTTAACGAACGTCCGTTCGTTTAACCGTTCTTCGTTTTCTTTCTCGTCGGATTTATTCCGCGTCTTTTCCGCGATCGCGATCTCAGATCCGATCTTCGTTCTAGTCTTTCTTCCCGCTCGTTTATCGGAATTAGGTGATTCAAGAGCCTGGAGTTTCGTTTAGAAACCGCCGTTCCGTCTAATCAACTTAAACAAGTTTTTTCCTGGTAAAATTTGACCTAGATTCAACTTGCTAGAACCGAGTTGTTTTCTTCCGCCGTTTGTTTTTCCGTTTCTTTGCTTGGTTCGTTCTTTCTTTGCAACCAGAGTTCTTAAGTTGAACTATCTGATTCGTTCTTTTGCTCGAGTTTTACCTGTGCATTAGATGAGTACTTATTGTATGCTTGTTGTTTGTCTGCGATAGATTACCCGGATTGCGCCGCTTGTTACTTCGAAACCCTAGGTCTCGCGGATCATCAGCAAGGCAAGTAACACTTTGATCATACCTTTTCTACAACCCATGTTTTATTGCATTAGATCAATCCTCGCACATTGCATGATTAGGATCTAATTAAATTGTGGGATGGGAAGTAGATGAGGTAGTACCTATTACCTGTATTATTATGAAACCTTTGGGAGTTACTTCTACGTTTGCTTATTATGCCATGCTATGCTAGTAGACGTGGATTGGGTGAGTGATATCCATGAAAGATGTGAGTTGATAATTTTAATGGTTTATCTAAGGTGGCAACTTAAACACACATCTGGGTGGATTGAGGCACCTGATGTCTATCAGGACTTGCCTGTTTTTTTTTCGGACCGCCACCCAGGCTCAAAGGGATCATAAGATCTTTCATGCTAGAAACTTCCGTGTGCAGCCACATGCTACTATGGGCTCTGGCATAGTTGACTAAGTCGTGCGAACTCTTACGGGGTGGACTAGCAGATGTAGGGGTTGTAGATGGTACGGTCTACCCCACATGTAAGGTGCTAGCGCTTCTGAAAGACTATGTCCCGATCATCCGTTTCTCAAACACCATGTAGTGCGAGAAAACAAACGGAGGCGATCGAGTCATGTGGGGGAAAGTGCGCAAACCTCTGCAGAGTGTACAAACTAATCATGATTAGCCGTGTCCCCGGTTATGGACAATTTGAGTATCTAGTACTTGAATATCATGTGAATCTCAACATGTTACCTCTAATTAATGTTGTTGGGTTTTAATTGTTCACTTAATTGGGATCGGAATGCTGTCAACCATTCTCGATGTTTCACAACCACCATGATAGTTAAATAAATTTATTCCTTTGCAGTAGGGAAAAACTGGCTTTACGCAAAACAGTAACCATAGAGCTTTCCACCAGCCATATATGCATATAGTATAGCTATTTCATTCCATTACTCTCTATGTGTTACATTGCCAGCATATTCCATGTGCTGACCCGTTTTTGGGCTGCAACTTCTCGTGTTGCAGACTTTTCAGACGACGAGTAAGGTGCTTTTAGGTCGTGGTTCTATACTCAGTGATGCCGCTGGAGTTGATGGACCCATTTATCTTCCAAGTCTTCCGCTGTTACCGACACTAGATGGCCTTAAGCCATATCTATTGTAATAAGTTCTCTTTGTGACAACGATGTAATAAGTGTGTGATTGCCACTCTGATATAAATCCTTCGCTGTACTGTGTGGTGTCAGCATTACTGATCCAGGGATGACACCGGAGCACAGTAGGCTTGATCCATTCGGGTCGGGTCGCCACAGAGATGGTATCAGAGCACACGCTGACTGTAGGACACGACCACTAAGTTAAAGCCATAGATCACTATTCTCTTCTCATTTTCTAACTCCTCATCTTTTCTACTCTTTAGGATGACGCACACGAAGATTAAGTACGCTCAACTGGATGAAGGCACACCTTTTGGATTTCACTTGAAGGAAGTCACCAAGTACCTGAACATTGGATTACCAAGCTTCACGGGAACCTTCAACGCCACTCTGCCTGAAGAGGAGCGCTGGAAGATTCAAGCTCATGTTCCGGGAAGGACATTCGCGCCAATCACGAAGCCCATAGATAGTGTTTTCAATGCACCAACCTGGAGTCTGGGAAGGAGCATGGCAGCTCATATCACCATAGGACGCATTGGAGAAGTTTATCAAGAAGACCTCAAGGAGACTATCTATAAGATTTGCGGACGCCGAGATGCACAATGGGAGTTAGCCAGCACCAAGAAGGATAGATCCATTGCATCATTCATCCAGGAGTTAAACCAGCACATTCGACGCCACGAGAACCAGATGTGCAATGATATGATAGAGTTGAAGAATGCGAAGGCAAGGATCATCGAGCTAGAAGGAGAACTGAAGTCTACACGCAAGGACTACATGGACGAGATCGTAGCTCTAGCAAGACACAATGGCGATCTTAAGCAGGAGATTGAAGAACTCAAGGAGAAGTTAGCATCCATGGAGGAAGGCAAGTACGTCGCATGTCCGGACAACTACATCATCATCGACGACACCGATTCGGATCCAAGTGAACCCGACTTTGAAGACGAAGCTGGAGCAGATATCATGGAGTCTTCCACCGGTTCAAATTTCTAGATGACCACCAGATAGTAGTAGTATTCCCCCATGTAAACATTATAGTCCAAGCACTTTTGCAATAGTTTTAGATCGTTTGTAAGCCCTTGTTTGATTGATTGAAGTGATTTTGTGTGCATTTGCTCATGTGCATTGGGGTAGTGTTTTCCCTTTAGACCTCCCTCTATTCTTAATTCTCGTCTTTTCTAAACCCTCAGATGCCTCCGAGACGTGACAATGGATTCCCACCGGAGCTCACTCAGTTGATCCAGCAACAGAATCAATTGATGCAGATGTTAGTCTAGAACCAGCAGAACAACAACCCACCACCACCACCTGTTGACCACTTAGCCCGTTTCCTTAGGCTGAATCCGCCGGTGTTTTCCAGTAGCACCGAGCCGATAGTAGCAGACGATTGGCTCCGCAAGATAGGAAGGGAGTTGGCCACTGCAGGATGCACGGATGGTGAGAAAGTGAAGTTTGCCGCTCACCAGCTTGACGGACCCGCGGCAGCATGGCGGGAGAATTTCACAGCCACTTACCCAGTTGACACTGTCACGTGGGATCAGTTTCAGCAAGCTTTCCGCACCGCCCATGTTTCAGCAGGAGCTATGGCCATGAAGAAGCGTGAGTTTCGCAGCTTACGCCAAGGAGGAAGGACAGTTGGCCAGTACATTGACGATTTCAGCAAGTTAGCACGTTATGCCCCAGATGACGTTGCTACGGATGCAGCTAAGCAGGAGAAGTTTCTGGAAGGACTAAATGATGAACTAAGCATGAAGTTGATGGTAGCGAGTTTCAACAACTACCAGGAGTTGGTAGATCGTGCCATCATGATTGAAGGGAAGCAACAGCAGATTGAGAACCGTAAGAGGAAGTATGGACAGGGGAAGTATAACTCTGGAGCCCAGCAGAAGCCCCATTTTACCCCTAAACTGGGATTTCAGTTTCAGCACACCCATGGAGGAGGTAGCTCGCACAACCATAATGGCCACAAGAATGGTAATGGGAATGGAGGAAGCAACGGCCAAAACCGGACCATCCCATCGACCCCAACCAAGAGAGATCTGAGTCAAGTCACCTGTTTCAAGTGTTCCAAGACCGGACATTATGCCAATGAATGTCCCGAAGGCCAGAATGGAAATGGCAATGGAAGCTCTGGGAAGAAGCCGAACCCTTTCAATAGAGGACAGGTGAACCACGTTAATGTGGAGGAGGTTGAAGATCAGCCCGATGCAGTAATCGGTAAGTTTTTGGTTAAGTCATTTACTGCACTCGTTCTTTTTGATACTGGTGCATCACATTCATACATATCCAGGGGATTTGTGGAAAAGTATAACCTACCAACCCAAGCCCTTAGGTCACCCATGTTAGTAAGCTCACCCGGAGCGGAGTTTATGGCTAGACGATGGTGTGATCGGTTACCATTAAGGATTGGTAACTATGTTTTTCCCTCAGACCTAATAGTCTGGGAATCTCAAGGACTGGATGTGATATTAGGCATGGATTGGTTATCAAAGTATAAAGGGAACATTGAGTGTGCTAGTAAGTCAATTTTGCTTACCACACCAGAAGGGAGAAGGGTCAAGTATGTATCCCGGCATGTACCAAAAAGGACACAAGTGAATTGCCTAATAGGAGTTGTGCAGGAGGAAGTACCAGTGCTAAAGGATTTTCCTGATGTATTTCCAGAAGAGTTGCCAGGCATGCCACCGGATAGAGACATTGAGTTTTTGATTGAGTTATTGCCAGGTACAGGCCCAATATCGAGGCGACCATACCGGATGCCAGCAAAGGATTTGGTAGAAATTAAGAATCAGATTAAGGAGTTATTGGATAAAGGTTACATTCGCCCAAGTTCTTCGCCTTGGGGATCACCCGTACTTCTAGTGGAAAAGAAGGATGTATCATTAAGGATGGTTGTAGATTATCGGGGATTGAATGAAGTAACCATCAAGAATAAGTACCCATTGCCAATGATCAACGATCTGTTTGATCGGTTGCAAGGAGCTAAAGTGTTTTCCAAGATCGATTTGCGATCAGGGTACCATCAATTGAAGATTCGAGAGCAGGACATACCTAAGACAGCATTCACCACGAGATATGGACTGTATGAGTATACCGTTATGTCATTTGGATTGACTAACGCACCTGCCTATTTTATGAACCTGATGAACAAAGTGTTTATGGAGTTTTTGGATAAGTTCGTGGTAGTGTTCATTGATGACATCCTAGTTTATTCAAAGAATGAAGAGGAGCATAAGGAACATTTGCGTTTGGTTTTGGAGAAACTAAGGGAACATCAGTTATATGCCAAATTCAGCAAATGCGAGTTTTGGTTGAAGGAAGTTGGATTCCTCGGACACGTTATATCCGGAGAAGGTATAGCAGTTGACCCCACAAAGGTTGAGACCGTAACCGAATGGGAAGCACCAACAACAGTTGGAGAGATCCGGAGTTTTCTTGGACTCGCAGGATACTACCGGAGATTCATTGAGAACTTTTCAAAGATTGCAAAGCCTATGACTGAATTGTTGAAGAAGGATACTAAGTTCAAATGGACTGAGGAGTGTGAGGCTAGTTTCCAGGAATTGAAGAAACGCTTGGTTACCTCACCAGTATTGATTTTGCCAGATTAGACCAAGGATTATGAGGTGTATTGCGACGCTTCACGTCGAGGACTTGGAGCAGTGCTTATGCAGGAAGGGAGAGTTGTTTCGTATGCTTCACGACAGCTGAAGCCTCATGAGTTGAATTATGCCACGCATGATTTGGAGTTAGCAGCCGTAGTGCATGCATTGAAGACGTGGAGACATTTCCTCATTGGAAAACATTGTGAGGTGTACACGGATCACAAGAGTTTGAAGTACATTTTCATGCAGAAGGAGTTGAACCTCAGACAAAGGAGATGGTTGGAGCTCATCAAGGATTATGACATGAGATTGCATTACCATCCCGGAAAAGCTAATGTAGTAGCTGACGCATTGAGCCGTAAGAGCCATGTCAATACTCTAATGACGGGGAAAATACCCAAGGAGTTAGCAGAAAACCTTCGTGAACTAAGTTTGGAAATAGTTCCCAGAGGCTATGTAGCAGCATTGGAGATTCAGTCAACATTGATGGATAAAATCAGAGAAGCACAGAAATCTGACAAGGAGATTGCTGCTATAAAAGAGAAATTGAGCGAAGGAAAAGCAAAGGGATTTCGTGAGGATGAGCACGATACCCTATGGTTTGAGGACCGTGTTTATGTGCCCAATGACCCGGAGATCAGGAAGTTGATTTTGCAAGAGGCACATGATTCACCGTATTCGATTCACCCAGGGAATACCAAGATGTATTAGGATTTGAAGGAAACATTCTGGTGGACCGGAATGAAGAAGGATATTGCAGCATATGTAGCCGTTTGTGACGTATGTCAGATAGTAAAGGCAGAGCATCAGAAGCCAGCAGGATTGTTACAACCATTGCCGATACCCGAATGGAAGTGGGATAAGATAGGCATGGATTTTATCACAAGACTACCCAGGACAAAAGCAGGCTATGACTCGATATGGGTAGTAGTTGATCGTTTGACAAAGGTAGCACATTTTATTCCAGTTAAGACCACTTACACCAGTGCTAAGTTGGCAAAGATATACATGACTAGGATCATTTGTTTGCATGGAGTTCCGAGGAGTATCGTATCAGATAGAGGAACCCAATTTACCTCAAAGTTTTGGAATCAGTTGCATGAAACTTTAGGAACCAGACTAGAGTTCAGCACAGCTTTTCATCCACAGACAGATGGACAGACCGAGAGAGTCAATCAGATTTTGGAAGATATGCTGAGAGCTTGTGCACTAGATTATGGATCTAGCTGGGACGATAACTTGCCATATGTGGAGTTTTCCTACAACAATAGTTACCGAACCAGTTTGAAGATGGCACCTTACGAAGCTTTATACGGAAGGAGGTGCAGGACACCGTTGTCATGGGATGAAGTTGGAGACCGTCAATTCTTTGGACCAGATTTGATTAAGGAGTCTGAACGGAGAGTTAAGTTGATTCGCGATAGGCTCAAGGTAGCCCAGTCCAGGCAGAAGAGCTACGCAGATTCTAAATGCAAGGAGACAGTTTACGGAACTGGAGACAGAGTTTATCACCGAGTATCCCCACTTCGAGGAGTTAAGCGCTTTGGAGTTAAGGGAAAATTAGCACCGCGTTTCGTTGGACCGTATAAGATCTTGAAACGTATGGGAGAAGTCGCTTATAAGTTGGAATTACCAGAGGGACTGTCAGGAGTTCATGACGTATTCCATGTGTCTCAGCTGAAGAAATGTCATGCCGAGATGGCGGAGATACCGCTAAGAGATACCGTGCCACTCGAAGCGATTCAGTTGAAGGACGACTTAACGTATGAGGAGAAGCCAGTCAAAATTCTCGATTATGCCAGCAGAGTTACTCGCAGCAAGGTTATCAAGTTTTGCAAAGTTCAGTGGAACCACCATTCAGAGGATGAAGCCACCTTGGAGAGAGAAGAAGATTTGCTCAAGGACCACCCTCACCTATTTTCTAGCCAACCCGAATCTCGAGGGCGAGATTCATCTTAAGGGGGGTAGGTTTGTAACATCCCAAATTTTCAACTTGGAATGTTATACACTAGATCATCATGCATATCATATTTCTTGCATTTTGGTTGATCCTAGAAATTTCACGCAACTCAAGGACCTCCGGAGAGAGTTGGAGATTTCGTTATTTTCATATTTGAGTTCTCTCAAATTTTGAAAAGAGGATCATTTGATTTATTTATTTCATCTTCAATAATTTTTCCGATATCAAATATATAAGAGAGGGAATAATATGACTTTCCCAAAATTGAGGAAAAATGAAGATTTAATAAATAGATCAATTTTTGGTTTTGCCGGAGTTTTATTTGCATTTTATTTGGATAGGGAAAAATGCGCGTTTTCGAAAATTGCATTTTAGGTCCGGAAAAGTTCATTTTGTTCGGCTCATTTTTAGGAGTCGGGGAAAATTTACTTTAGGATTTTTCGGAGTTCGTTTAGTTTCTTTTGCTTTTGTTTTTCTGCGCGCGAAACCGTTTAAAAAAACCAGCGGCCAGCCGGGCCAAAGGCCCTAGCCAGCCGGCCGCCAGCCTCCCGTGCGGAGGACCAGGCGCAGGAGCAGGCCGCCGCCTCCCTGCTAGCCGATTAAAAGGCCGGCCCTAGCCCTTCCCTTTCCTTTGTTTCGTTTTCCTTTTTCCTTTCTTTTTCTTGTCCCCTACCCCAAGTAAACCCTACCTATAATACCCCACACCCCCCCTCAGCCCATCAAATCAAACCCCGCCGCCTCCAGCGCCCGCCGCGCCGCTACACCGCGCCACCCACCGCGCCGCCGCGAGCCTAGCGCCGCCGCCGCACCTTGCCCATGCCACCGCCGCCCTACGCCACGCCGCCGGAGCCTCTCGCCGGAGGTTTCCCGCGTCTCTTTCCTCGGATCGTTTTCTTCTAATCGTTCCGATTCTTTTCTTCTCCTCTGATTCGTTTTCTAGATCGGTTTTTCGTTTCGGTTTCTTCTCCGAAACCCTAGATCGATTCGTTTTCTTTTCCGATTTAGTTGCCTTTGGACCGTTCGCCGGACCGTTCGTCCTAACGAACGTGATCACCGATTTTTCCCGATTAACGATGCTCGTTCGTTTAACCGTTCATCTCTTTCTTTTCGTCGGATTTATTCTGCGATTGCGATCTCAGATCCGATCTTCGTTCTAGTCTTTCTTCTCGCTCGTTTATCGGAATCAGGTGATCCAAGCGCCTGGAGTTTCGTTTCGAAACCGCCGTTCCGTCTAATCAACTTAAACAAGTTTTTGCCCCGTTAAATTTGACCTAGATTTAACTTGCTAGAACCGAGTTGTTTTCTTCCGCCGTTTGTTTTTCGTTCCTTTCTTTGCAACCGGAGTTCTTAAGTTGAACTTTCTGGTTCGTTCTCTTGTTCGAGTTTTACCTGTGCATTAGATGAGTACTTATTGTATGCTTGTTGTTTGTCTGCGATAGATACCCGGATTGCGCCGCTTGTTACTTCACCCCTAGGTCTCGCGGATCATCAGCAAGGCAAGTAACACTTTGATCATACCTTTTCTACAACCCATGTTTTATTGCATTAGATCAATCCCTCACATTGGCATGATTAGGATCTAATTAAATTGTGGATGGGAAGTAGATGAGGTAGTACCTATTACTGTATTATTATGAAACCTTTGGGAGTTTACTTCTACGTTTGCTTATTATGCCATGCTATGGCTAGTAGACGTGGATTGGGTGAGTGATATCCATGACAGATGTGAGTTGATAATTTTAATGGTTTATCTAAGGTGGCAACTTAAACACACATCTGGGTGGATTGAGGCACTGATGTCTATAGGACTTGCCTGTTTTTTTTGGACCGCCACCCAGGCTCAAAGGGATCATAAGATTTCATGCTAGAACTTCCCGTGTGCAGCCACAAGATTATGGGCTCTGGCATAGTTGACTAAGTGTGCGAACTCTTACGGGGTGGACTAGCAGATGTAGGGTGTAGTGGTACGGTCTACCCCACATGTAAGGTGCTAGTGCTTCTGAAAGACTGTGTCTCAGTCATCCGTCTTCTCAAACACCATGTAGTGCGAGAAACCAAACAGAGGCGATCGAGTCTTGTGGGGAAAAGTGTGCAAACCTCTGCAGACTGTAACAAACTAATCATGATTAGCCGTGTCCCCGGTTATGGACATCTTGAGTATCTAGTACTTGAATATGATGTGAATCTCAACATGTTACTTCTAATTAATGTTGTTGGGTTTTAATTGTTCACTTAATTGGGATTGAGAATGCTGTCAACCATTCTCAATGTTTAACAACCACCATGATAGTTAAATAAATTTATTCCTTTGCAGTAGGGAAAAATTGGCTTTACGCAAAACTGTAACCATAGAGCTTTCCACCAGCCATATATGCATATAGTATAGCTGTTTCATTCCATTACTCTCTATGTGTTACATTGCCAGCATATTCCATGTGCTGACCCGTTTTCGGGCTGCAACTTCTCATGTTGCAGACTTTTCAGACGACGGTAAGGTGCTTTTAGGTCGTGGTTCTATACTCAGTGATGCCGTGGAGTTGATGGACCCATTTATCTTCCAAGTCTTCCGCTGTTATCGACACTAGATGGCCTTAAGCCATATCTATTGTAATAAGTTCTCTTTGAGACAACAATGTAATAAGTGTGTGATTGCCACTCTGATATAAATCCTTCGATGTACTATGTGTGGTGTCAGCATTACTGATCCAGGGATGACACCGGAGCACAGAGCGGCTTGATCCATTCAGGTCGGGTCGCCACATGGTCCTTGTTTGGCCCAATCAGATTATCAGTTGTGAGCAGGCCGGATGTAAACCGGGCCGTAGTTAGGCCCAACTATATGACGGGCTTTTAACAGACCGAAATAAATATAGGGCCGAAATGTTAAACAGGCCTTTAACATGCCGGAACTAATATCAGGCCTAATTACTAAATGGGCCTTTAGCAAGTGGGCCCAAAAGTATAGCGTCCAGTTGACGGGCCGAATCTGATATGGGCCATAATTTGGCCCAAAGCCTCTTAAAGGGCCGGATCTTATCTGGGCCGTGATTTGGCCCAGAACATGGTAGGCTTTTAACGGGCCGGATCTCATATGGGCCTTTATTAGGCCCGAAACATGGCAGGTTGTTAATGGACCGGATCAAATATGGGCCGGCATTTGGCCCAAAACAATGCAGCCTGCGAATGGGTCAGCCCACTAGTGTCCTCAAAATCTTGTGGGCCTTTAGTTGGGCCGACCCATTATGGTCGGCAAAATCTTGTGGGCCTTTAGCTGGGCCGGCCCATTCTGGTCCACAAAATCTTGTGGGCCTTTAGCTGGGCGGACCCATTATGGTCCGCAAAATCTTGTCGGCCTTTAGTTGGGCTGGCCCATTATGGTCCGCAAAATCTTGTGGGACTTTAGTTGGGCCATCCCATTTAACCTATATGGGCCTCTGTTGGGCCCTGCCACGTGTCGACGTATCATAGGCATGTCTCCTCCAATGGATGGGCGACATCTGGCCCACCGAGGAGCAGACACGTGTTTCCTCCGGCCAATGAGAATTTTACACGCGGAAAATCACCATTGGCCCGGGCTGTTAATGGGTTATCGGATCCAAAACTGGACCTGATAGCTTAACAGCGAGCCGTTACGGTGGATGCCACATGTCGGTCACCCTTGATGAAAGCACTTCTATGACGCGCGATTTATCGTCATCGAAGTTGACACTTCCGTGATGATAATTTTGGTAATGTCATGGAACACTTCTATGACAGCACAGGTATGACTATCTTGATTATGTCATAAAAAGTCATGGATGTACATGCATGACAGAAAACGTGACCTACTGTGACAAACACGTATCATCACGGAAATGTATTTTTTTGTAGTGGACGTGGCCCACGAGCATCCACGACATTCTGGCAACCGAAGCCAGGAAAGTGGCATCGTTTGGGTCCGAGACATCGAGCCACACGCCGCTGGGTCCAGGGCGGGGCCGTGCTACCACGGGCGGCGCGGCAACCTCTACGGCGCCCCAGCTGGCACCCGCGCCACGGCCTTCCCTGGCCGCGCGCGATGAGCAACACCGTGACGCCAGAGCTCCCAGGCACCGCCACGGGAAGAGCCCTGTGCGCCACCCTTAGGGAGTGCCAGGCCGGCGTGTGCACACGGACGCCGGCGGAAGCGGCGTGCTACCGCGGGACCGTGACAGAGCTCTTTCTAACTTGGTTAGAAGTCGGAGCACGTCACGGTCCACATAGCCCTCGCCACCGCCCACGCTAGCAGAAGCGCTGGCACGCATGCAACTGCTCCTCGACTCCCCCCTGCTGCGGAGAAGCTCGACGAGTGGAGGGCCACCATCCGAAGCCTTGTCAGCTTCGCCAACAAAGATGAGCCGCTCCCAACGGGACCTTCACGCGGCGTTCTATCGAGCCGGTGCATGCCGACGGTGGGAGGACCGAAGATGCTGCGACCACGGTGCACTCTCCTCCCCCACGGCTGCGACAGCAGCCACCGGCTCGTCGGGCCGACGCCTATGACAACATTTCCACGACGTTGTCCGACCCATGAACCCGCTATGACCAATGCCGAGTTCTTCGAGAGCAAGCTTAGGAAGACGCACGGACTACCATCGAGCGACGGTGGGAGGGGCTCCATCAGTCGGATCGGTGTGCAGGGCCTGATATAGACCACCCAACACCGGGGGGCTCTTGCGACTTGCCTTAAGAGGTGGGTTGTCCGGCCTTTACCCAAGAGCTACGGCAGTTCCAGTGGCCCTCCCACCGCACGTTCAAGCCTGATGTTGGGGAAAAGTACAACGGCAAGACTCACCCATCAGAGTTCCTCAGCATCTAGACCATCGCGATGCAAGCCGCCAAGGCTCGCGACGACAAGATGCTCGCCAACTACTTCCTGTTGGCGCTTAAGCCCAATGTCATGTCATGGTTGATGCACCTGCCAGTGGATTTCATCTCTTCCTGGTCGGATCTGTGCCACGAGTTTGTTGGTGCCTTTACCGGAGGCCACCAAGCTCCTGGCCAGGCAAGTGACTTGCATGTCATCCCCTAGAAGGATGGCGAGTCCTTGCGTAAGTACATACAAAGATTCAGCCGTGTGCAGTACACCATCCCAGATGTTCATCCCGCCGCTGTTATCAGTGCATTCCATCAGAACGTACGCAACCGTAAGATGCATGAAGAGCTGGCAATGAGCAAGGTCAAGGATGTAGCCGAACTTTATGTTCTGGCAGATAGATGTGCTCGGGCTGAGGAAGGAAGGAAGTACCCCGGAGAGGACGTAGGTGCGGAAACCGACTCCACGGACGAAGACGCCGCTGCCCCGACGAAGAAGGGTCGGCGCCGCAACAGGAAGCGTAAGGACAAGACTGTACTCGCCGTTGAGGGATCCGGTGACCCCTGCGCCACCAAGAAGGTCAAGGCTGACGACCCCAGCAAGGAGGTTGCCAGGTGCGTTGCCTGTCGGGCCTTGGCGGACGCCGACAAGCCAGGAGGCTCTGACAAGCAGTACTGCAAGATCCACCGCACTAAGGGCCATGACCTCCAAAACTGCCGATAGGTTGAGCTGCTTGCAGAAAAGCAGAAGGCTGAATATGAAAGGAGGGACAAGGAGAAGGGTCAGGATGGTGCTGAGGGGTCCGGCAAGAAGCATGGCGGCCAAGGAGGTCGCCGCGGCAAAGATAATCAACAAGAGAGGCCCGCTCGGGGCCGTGATAAGAAGGAGGAAGATGATGATCATGATGAGGACGATGAGTCCGGCGAGCACGAGTTACCGAAAGAAACAAAGGCCATGTGCGTTGATGGTGGCACCTCGTTGCACACCTCTCATCACCAACTAAAGCAGTGGGCACGAGGGGTCACTGCGGCGGAGCCATCGTTCGATGCCTAGAAGCCGCTGAAGTGGTCCCGCACGCCCATCATTTTTGACACCGAGGATCACCCTGATCGCACAACTGCGGTCGGGTGTTTACCGTTGTTGGTTTCACCAACAATACACAACCTCAAGGTGACAAAAGTGCTGATTGATGGTGGGGCCGGTTTGAACTTGATATCGCCCGCTGTGATCAAGAGGCTGCAGATTCCTGATGGAGATCTCGAGGAGACGGGCACATTTCAAGGGGTCAACCCTGGATGGAGCTAGCCAAAAGGCAAATGCCCGTTATGTTTGGGGGCGAGCTGAACTATAGGACGGAGAAGATCATTTTCGATGTTGTCGGGATCCCCTTGCCATATAATGGGAACCTTGGCCGCCCAGCGCTGGCCAAGCTCATGGCGGCGTCACACTATGCCTACAACACATTGAAGATGCCGGGGCCGCTGACCATCATCACCATCCCCTCTGACAAGAAAGATGCGCTCATCTGTGCCGACCAACTCTACCACGAGGCAGCTGCAGCAACTGCCGATAAGGCACTTGCTCCTACCGCTCAAGCCCCAAGAAGGAAGAAGGCCGACAAGACCTCTATCGGCAAGACCCCTTCCAGCGAGACCTCTTCCGGCAAGACCTCTTGCACCCACTCCGTCAAGCGCGCCTCTTCAGAGTGCTGCGCTCCCATTGAGGACATGCCAGAGAGTTCCACCGGCAAGAGCAAGAAGTCCAAGGATGCACCACTAGAAACCAAGAAGGTGTCCGTCAAGGAGGATGGTACAGTCGGGGCTTTCACTATAAGCTCCACCCTCGACAGCAAATAGGAAAGCAGGCCCGTCGCCTTCCTGTGGGCAAATGTCGATGTGTTTGCATGGCAAGCATCCGACATCCCCGGCGTTCCCAGGGAGGTGATTGAGCACCATCTTACTGTCTGTCCTCATGCGCGACCGTCAAGTAGAAGGTCAGGAAGCAAGCTTTGGAGCGACAAGAGTTCATCATCGAGGAGATCAGGAAGTTGGAGGCGGCAGGCCTGGTTTGAGGAGTGCTCCACCCTACGTGGTTGGCCAATCTAGTGGTGGTGCGTAAGGCAAATGGGAAATGGAGGCTGTGTATTGACTACACAGACGTCAATAAAGCCTGTCCAAAGGATCCTTTCCCTCTGCCATGCATCGACCAGATTGTGGACTCCACTACCAGGTATGACCCGTTGTCATTCCTCGACGCTTATTCAGGATACCACCAGATCTTCATGATGAAGGAAGATGAATAAAAAACCGCGTTCATCACCCCATGTGGTACGTACTGTTTTGTACGAATGCCTTCCGGGTTGAATAGCGCTGGTTCAACATTTTCCTGAGTGGTCCAGATTGGTTTTGAGCCCCATCTACATAGAAATATGGAAGCTTATATGGACGACATAGTGGTCAAAACCAAGGACAGGGCCACACTCGTGCAAGATTTAGAAGAAACATTTGCAAACCTCAAACTCAACCCAGAGAAGTGTGTGTTGGGTGTCCCATCCGGCAAACTCCTTGGGTTCTCTGTGTCTCAACGTGGGATCGAAGAAAATCCCGACAAGATCAAAGAAATTGAGCAGATTGAGGCGCCAAAACGGGTCAAGGACATCCGTAGGCTCGCCGGCTACGTTGCTGCCCTGAGTAGGTTCATCTCCAAATCTGCTGAGCACGCCCTCCTCTTTTTCAAAGTTTTGAAAAAGGCAGGTCTAGTAAAGTGGACTCTGGAGGCAGAGGCGGCGCTGCAAGATTTGAAGAGGTACCTCTCCTCCACGCCAATACTAGTCGCGCCTAAACCACAAGAGTCGTTGCTGCTATACTTAGCAACAACGAATCAAGTGGTCAGTGCTGCGCTGGTGGTGCAGAGGGAACTTGAGGAAGAAGCAGCAGTAGCAGCAGAGCCGTCAGATGGCGGGCCGGGGCCCTCCCTGGCAGAGCCTGACGCCGGCAAGGCGGAACCCCGGCAAGGCAGAGTCCAAGCAGATGGGCGAAGTGGGACAGAAGACGAAGGTGGTGCAGCACCTCGTTTATTTTGTTAGTTCCCTCTTGCAGGGGGCTAGATCAAGGTATTCTAGTATGCAGAAGCTACTTTTCGGCCTCCTCATGGCCTCGAGAAAGCCGCGTCACTATTTCCAAGCGCATGAGATCACCGTCGTCACCCGCCTCCCTTTGCAATGGATTTTGCACAACCCAGATGTGACAGGGAGGATTGTGGAGTGGGCATTGTAGCTGTCAAGCTTTGGCCTCAAGTTTGAAAGTACTTCAACAATCAAAAGTCGAGCCTTGGCAGAATTCATAGCAGAATGGACCGCAACGCCCGACGAAGAAGTTGAAGAAACCACCCTTCCCGGCAAGGAGACCTGTCGCGATTGGGTTATGTACTTTGATGGTGCTTTCTCACTGCAAGGTGCTGGTGCCGACGTGTTACTCATCGTGCCCACCGGAGAGCACCTCAAGTACGTAGTCCAGATGCACTTTCCCCGGGAAAAATCAACGAACAACACGACGGAGTACGAGGGATTTCTTGCCGGTCTCAGGATCGCGGCAGACCTTGGAATCAAGAAGCTCATCATCAGAGGTGATTCGCAGCTCGTCGTTAAGCAAGTCAACAAGGATTACCAGAGCCCGCTGATGGAGGCCTACGTGGATGAAGTGAGGAAGTTGGAAGAGTGTGTTGACAGATTGCAAGCAGAGCATGTTCCCCGAGCGGAGAACGGCATTGCTGACAACATGTCGAAGCGCGCTGCCCTGAAGTTGCATGTGGAACCAGGTACCTTTGTGCAACCGTCCGTCGAGCCATCAGCAAGACAGAACAAGCGAAGGAAGGCAGGCCCTGGCAAGTATTTTCTCGCTGAGCTCCCAGGGGCCGTCGGCAAGGACGTTGCTGGCTGCCCCAAGCTTGCTGGAGAGCAGCAACCCCCGGCGGAGCCTCGAGCTCTGATCGTAGAGGCAGCTGCCCTTGCGGCCGAAGATGTGCCTTTAGCCCTTACCGTCGAGCCTCAGGCTCCGACATGGGCACAACACACAGTCCGTTTCCTCCAAATAGGGGAGCTTCCTGAGGAACAAGAAGAAGTAGAGAAAGTAGCCCGTCAGTCCAACATGTACCAGTTTGTGGATGATGCCCTATACAGAAGGAGACCGAACGACGTGAAGTTGAAGTGCATTCCTCGGGAAGACGGACTGGGGCTATTGGTAGAGATACATGGAGGCTTGTGTGGCTCCCACATAGGGTCGAGAGCCTTTGCCGGCAAAGCGTTTCGGCAAGGCTTCTTCTAGCCCACCGCCCTCCGGGATGCAACTACCCTAGTAACCAAGTGTGAAGCATGCCAGTTCCATTCAAAGAAGCTTCATCAACCAGCCCAAGCTCTTCAGAAAATCCCTCTTTCCTGGCCACTTTTGGTCTGGGGGCTCGACATACTGGGCCCCTTTCCCTGTGCTGTCAGGGGCTTTGAGTACTTGTACATCGCGATCCACAAGTTCACAAAGTGGCCGGAAGTGGAACCAGTGAGAAAGGTGACAGCATAGTCAGCCGTCAAGTTCTTCAAGGGACTAGTCTGCCATTTTGGTGTGCCGAACAGAGTCATCACCGACAACGGCACGCAGTTCACGAGCCGCACCTTCATGCAGTATATTCAAGACCTCGACAGCAAGGTCTGTTTCGCTTCTGTTGCTCATCCCAGAAGTAATGGCCAGGCTGAGAGGGGGAATGCCGAAGTGCTGCGAGGCCTCAAGACCAGAACTTTTGACAAGTTGCACAAGTGCGGAAGGCGCTGGATTGATGAATTCCCAACGGTTCTTTGGTCAATCAGGACGACACCAAATCAAGCCACTAGCTAGACACCCTTTTCCCTGGTATACGGGGCAGAAGCAGTTCTCCCCACGGAACTCATATACGGGTCACCTCGAGTGCTTGCTTATGATGAGCTCGAGCAAGAGCAGTTGCTCCAAGATGATGCGACGCTCCTTGAGGAAGATCATCTTCGGGCTGCTGTAGGAGCCGCTCGCTACTAGCAGGCCTTGCGCCGCTATCATAGCCGTAAGGTTCACGCCCGAAGCCTTGAGGAATGCGACCTTGTTCTTCGACGGATTCAATCCGCCAAGAATTCAAAAAAGTTGACGCCGAAGTGGGAAGGCCCTTATCTGGTAATACAAGTCACCAGGCCCGGCGTGGTCCACCTGGAGACCAAAGATGGCATTCCGGTGAGCAATTCCTGGAATATCGAACATCTTCACAAGTTTTACCCCTAAGTTGCGGTTGCCGGGAGCCCCGGCGACCCCCATTTTGTACTAGCCTTGCCGGCAAGGCATGTAACCCTATGTACAAAGCGAGGTACAGACCCTATGCATAGTCAGGGAAAGAAATCCCTTAGTATGTATAGTTTCCTGTTGATCTCCATGTTTATGTATATACATATATGCATGCTTGTCTAGGATATTGTACTGCTTTTTGATTCCAACAAATATTAGTGGACCGCCAAGGTTCCATGCTCTTGCCCTCTCTCCTTTCCAGCCACAGTAAGGGCGTGCGATCCCGCCAAGGACCCAGCTCCAGCAAGAAGTCGAGAAGACCTCCTGGCATGGCGATCCCCGGCAAACCAAACAGATAAAGTTTACCTCTTTCCCATTCGTGTTCGTAACCTATGACTTGTGCATTAGAAAACCTCGCCACCCTTCTTTAAAAAACTCGGGTGCTCCCATTCCCGGCCTGAACGCTGCTTCGGTCGGAGTGGTCGTAGTAGCCCTTGTTAAAAGGGGGTGGACGGGGGGCTGGGCCCTTTGTCTGTAACCCGGCTGATGTGATTCTCCGGCAGGCGCAGAGGGCACCGGCAGGACAGCTTGCCGGGAGGACTCGTTTATTTACATTAAGGAGGCATTTCTCCTCTGCATGAACGTATGCATGCACGGGTTTCTGGCAAGGCTAGACTTTTTCATTAACATGCTATACGAGTACAGAGGTTACGGGACACAAGCATGGACTCAAGAGATTACATTATCTAGAAATTAAGATTTGGCATGTGCCTACAATTTAAAAGAAAGATAGGTGCCCCGTGATCTCCGTTCTTTCCCCTTTCCTCCCAGGTGCGGCAGGTGAAGGAAAAAAGGAAGCGACGGGGAACGCGCCGATGGAGAGCTTGACGAGGAAGACCCGCGGCAGGGTGCATGGACCGAGGGAGGAGGGAAGCGCGGCCAGTCGGTGTCCTCCCTCCTGACGCCCTCATCGCCGCTGTCGCTGTCCTCCTCGTCACTCCCGCTCGAGGAGGAGGTTTCGTCGTCAGTGGAGCTCTCCACGCAACACCTTAGGCGACTTCCCAAGTGCCCAAAAACCTTGATGGAGAGCAAGCCGTTCTCCAACAATTTGAAGTGGAGAATGAGCCCCTCCGACAAGCTATGGGCACGGGCGAAGGCTTTCCACCCGCGGCGGAGATACATGACATGAGGGTGGGGAAGTCGACATCGACCTGCATGCCGCCGTTCCCGCAGCCCCTCATATGCAGCCTCAAGGCTTGTGGCGGGTCGAGCTCCATCTCCCGAGTGAACGGAGTGGGGAGACGGAGGCGACTGCGCACTGGCTTGTGCAGCTTGATGAAGAATTTGCGGGGCTGGTCTCCGACATGGCGCTCCACTGGGGGAAGAGCCGCTGGGGCAGAGGCGCGGCCGGTGCGCTGCCCCGTCCTCCTCTCCCCTGAGCACCACGGCGGCCTCGGCCTCGCCCCTCCCTCTTCCTCTCACGGCCAGCTCCGCTGCCACGAGCTCTTGGGGAGGGGAGGGGCACGCTATCGAGCAGAGACTCTCGTCGCTACCATCGGAGCGCCGGCGCGCCCTCTCGCCATAGCGAAGGGAAGGAAGGAGTCAAGATGGAAGGAGATGGATGTTGGAGGACTGAAGGATGCCATCCCCTTCCCTTCTTATAAAGGGGCGGGGCTGGGGCTCGGCCGCCCCACTTAACCAATCCGGCCGCCAGGGGCGCAGGGAATCGGGACCGACCCGCTGCTCCAGTCAGCGGCGACCCGGTTTCTCGCCTCGCCATTAAGGCACGTGCCCTTCGCGTCTGTCGCCTACCCTCCTTGGGGCATGGAGGACATGTGGCGAGCAGGCCAGAATCGAGAAGACAAGTGAAGCGACTATTTTCCACCCCATGATCGTGGGGCGCGGGCGCCTTGAAGGCCACGACCCGAGTCCACTTAGTAAATGAGTCGCGCCCCTGCGCTTTCCTCTTTTTATGGGGAAGGCGTGGGCTGCCTCTTTACCATTTACCACGATGTGACGCAAGCGCACAACAACCGCCCCATGCACGACCCCCACGTCACGCGTTCAATGCGGGTCGTGGGGAAGCGCGACTGGCGAGGGAGTTACTGCGGTAAAACTCTACCATGCGTACCCACGCACCATTCTAGGCCTGGCCCAATAACGCTCCGCGCTTATATGTGGCCCAGGCCCGGGGGCTCCTGCCGGTGTACAAAAGTAGGGTACCTTTGTGTACCCCTTTACTTGCGCGCGTGTAGTTGCAGCCACATGCCTGCTGCCACGCTTGGCGGGGCTGAGGAAGCGAAGACACAAGACTACTAGTGCAGCGCCAAGCCGAAGCCGCGAGAAGCAGAGGGACGAGGTGGGCTTTCCCTGGCAAGAGCCTTGCCGGGGGAGCTTACGTAGCCCCGGAAAGTTTCTTGCCGGGGCAACTTACCCAACACCAGCAGAGCCGCCACCCTTGAGCCTAAGAGTTCCGACACCATCGACAACGTTGGACCAAGAACATACAAGAGTAGATGAGGAACAGAAGACAGAAATCCCCCGGCAAGATCCTTCCCATGGATGCCTGCGAGACCCTGGCAAGGCCCTTGACGGGGATGCCTACGAGACCCCGGCGAGGCCCTTAACGGGGCCCTGGCAAGACCCTTGCCAGGGACATCTGCGGGGCCGCAGCCAGGCCCCCACCTGCCAAGGCTCCACCGCCGTTCCAATACAGCAGTAAACCTGCCAACAAGGCAGGCACATGCATGGCGACGTGCAGCTTCCAGGCCAACTCAGAAAGCACCTGCATGGTGGCATGGAGATCTTCGTGAAGACTCTGCCACCGCACCAACTCAGCAGCCAGCCAGCCAGCGTGGCGCGGCACACCTAGTCAGCTTGGACGCGCGTCAGAGCGAGACGAGGCGACGACAAATGAGATGAGCTCCCTTCTGTCCCCGATAAAGTGAGAGGGCACGTCGGTGGTGCATTAAATGCGTTTGTCCTACGGTGCCAGGCGATAGACTTGTGTACAGTATGAGCTTTCCACCTCCTGTGTGCCATTTTGGCGACCCCTTTGGCTATAAAAGGAGGCCCAAGGCATACTAGAGAGGGATTCAGACTTTTTGGATCCTGCACGCTTTGTAGCTAGTCCAAGAACACCAGATAAACACAAACCAGCAGGAGTAGGGTATTACTCATCACTTGCAGCCCAAACCTGGATAAATTCCCCCGTGTTGATCTTCTAAGCCCGCTCTTTCCACAGCCCCGCGCCCGCCAACTGTAGAAGGGATTCCCCGTGATCCCATAGGTGTCGTTCTCATCGACAATATTCATCAAACATAGCATCCCCAAGCTTGTGGCTTTGCATATCATTAGCATCATGTATATTCAAAGAATTCATACCAATAACATTGCAATCATGCTCATCATTGAAAGATTTCGTGCCAACCATTTTAATGCATTCTTCTTCTAACACTTTGGCACAACTATCGATATCCTTATTTTCACGAAAGACATTATAAAGATGAAGCATATGAGGCAACCTCAATTCCATTTTTTTAGTTTTTTATAGACTAAACTAGTGATAAAACAAGAAACTAAAAGATTCGATTGTAAGATCTAAAGATATACCTTCAAGCGCTAACCTCCCCAGCAACGGCGCCAGAAAAGAGCTTGATGTCTACTACGCAACCTTCTTCTTGTAGACTCGTGTTGGGACTCCAAGCACAGAGTTTTGCAGGACAGTAGCAAATTTCCCTCAAGTGGATGACCTAAGGTTTATCAATCCGTAGGAGGCGTAGGATGAAGATGGTCTCTCTCAAACAACCCTGCAACCAAATAACAAAGAGTCTCTTATGTCCCCAACACACCCAATACAATGGTAAATTGTATAGGTGCACTAGTTCGGCGAAGAGATGGTGAGACAATTGGAATGTGGATAGTTGATATAGGTTTTTATAATATGAAAATATAAAAACAGCAAGGTAACAAGTGGTAAAAGTGAGCGAAGACGGTATTGCAATGATTGAAAACAAGGCCTAGGTTTCATACTTTCACTAGTGCAAGTTCTCTCAACAATGATAACATAATTAGATCATATAACAATCCCTCAAAATGCAACAAAGAGTCACTCCAAAGTCACTAATAGCGGAGAACAAACGAAGAGATTATTGTAGGGTAGGAACCCACCTCAAAGTTATTCTTTCTTATCTGTCTATTGGGCTATTCCTATAAGTGTCACAAACAGCCCTAGAGTTCGTACTAAAATAACACCTCACACATCAATGAAAACCGTAATGTCACCTAGATACTTCAATGTCACCACAAGTATCTCTGGGTTTGATTATACAATATGCATCACAAAATCTCGGATTCATCTATTCAAACCAACACAAAGAACTTCAAAGAGTGCCCCAAATTTTCTACTAGAGAGTCAAGATGAAAACGTGTGCGAACCCCTATGCATAAGTTCACAAGGTCACATAACCCGCAAGTTGATCACCAAAACATACATCAAGTAGATCACGTGAATATCCCATTGTCACCACAGATAAGCACATGAAAGAGATCAAGTGTTCTCAAATCCTTAAAGAATCAATCCGATAAGATAACTTCAAAGGGAAAACTCAATCCATACAAGAAGGTAGAGTGGGAGAAATATCATAAGATCCAACTATACTAGCAAAGCTCGTGGTACATCAAGATCATGCCAAATTAAGAACACGAGAGAGAGAGAGGGATATCAAACACATAGCAACTGGTACATACCCTCAGCCCCGAGGGTGAACTACTCCCTCCTCATCATGGAGAGCGTCGGGATGATGAAGACGGCCACCGGTGATGGTTTCCCCCTCCGGCAGGGTGCCGGAAGAGGGTCCCGATTGGTTTTTGGTGGCTACAGAGGCTTGCGGCAGCGGAACTCCCGATCTAGGTTCTGTTCTGGAGGTTTGGGATATATAAGAGGTATTGGCGTCAAGAACAAGTCAGGGGGGTCCACGAGTCAACCACAAGGTTGGAGGGCACGCCCTAGGGGGTGGGAGAGCCCTCCACCCTTGTGGATGACTCGGGACTCTTCTGGCCCAACTCTTTTGCTTCAGGGGCTTCTTTTGGTCCAAAAATATTCTCCGTAAATTTTCAGGTCAATTGGACTCCGTTTGATATTCCTTTTCTGTAAAACTCAAAAACAAGGAAAAACATAAACTGGCACTGGGCTCTAGGAAAATAGGTTAGTCCCAAAAATCATATAAAATGGCATATAAATGCATATAAAATGTCATAGATAGAAAATATAATAGCATGGAACAATAGAAAATTATAGATACGTTGGAGACGTATCACGAAGCATCTCTGATATGCGCTTCTATCCTTGCGGGACTTCCAAGTTACTGCAGGATAGGACCGCATATTGGGCGCTACAACAGTCGACTTGATCATCGATCTCAAGGTGCGCCATCGAACTGCTTCAACTACTCAAAGGGATCTGAATGGGCCACCAATGATGGAGTTAAATCCAGTAGATCTTGGGTAGGGGGTCTCGATCTGGTAGCCTTGGTGCGGTGGTCACATAGACACATGTTTTACCCAGGTTCGGGCTCTCTTGAAGAGATAATACCCTACGCCGGCTTTGATTGTATTAATTGACAGAGTATAGAGTACAAGTTGGTCTGACGCAAGATCGTGTGTATACGAGAGAGTTGTCGTCTATGGTCTAACCCTTAGGCATATATAGATGCCAGGGTACCTAGGGTTTACATAGGTCAGTTACATCTAAGGATAAACGAGCCGAACACGAAGTCCAAGTCTAAGAGTATGCGCCAAGTCCTCGGGAGATATCCACATTGGTGCTCCTGGACCCCATGAATGTGGCCCACTGGTTGATCATCTTGGGGGTCCTAGGCACGACCCATATGGTTGAGAGCCAACATGGCAAGTACCTGACACGTCTCCAACGCATCTCTAATTTTTGATTGTTTCATGCTATTATATTATCAATCTTAGATGCTTTATATGAATTTATATGCTATTTTATATCATTTTGGGACTAACCTATTAACCCAATACCAAGTGCCCATTCCTATTTTTTGCTTGTTTTTGGCTTTTCAAAAAATCAATACCAAACGAAGTCCAAACACGATGAAACTTTACGGTGACTCTTTCTAGACCATAAGGGACCCTAGAAGGTTTGGTAGGAGTCCAAAAGACCTACGAGAGAGCCACCAGATCATAGGGCACACCCCAGGGGGTAGGCATGCCTGATGGCAGCTGGAACTACGTCGATATTTCCCCGGAGAGGGAGGGATGATGTAGCACAATGACGGTAGAGTATTTCCCTCAGTTATGAAACCAAGGTATCGAACCAGTAGGAAAACCAAGAAACACAATGTAAACAGCCCCTGCACACAAATAACAACACCTCGCAACCCGATGTGTTAAAGGGGTTGTCAATCCCTTTCGGGTAACGGCGCCAGAAATTGGTGTGTGACGGTAAAAAGGTTGTAATAGATTGGATAAATAGATTGCAAATAAAATAAAGTGCAGCAAAGTCTTTTTGTATTTTTGGTTTAATAGATCTGAAAATAAAAGCAAGGAAAAAGTAGATCGCAAAGGCAAATATATGAGAAATAAGACCCGGGGGCCGTAGGTTTCACTAGTGGCTTCTCTCAAGAAAAATAGCAAATGTGTGTAAACAAATTACTGTTGGGAAATTGATAGAACTTCAAATAATTATGACGATATCCAGGCAATAATCATTACATAGGCATCACGTCCAAGATTAGTAGACCGACTCCTGCCTGCATCTACTACTATTACTCCACACATCGACCGCTATCCAACATGCATCTATTGCATTAAGTTCATGGAAAAACTGAGTACTTCAATAAGAACGATGACATGATATCGACAAGATCCGTTTATCTATGTGGAGGTAGATATAGATCTCGTCTTTTTATCCTTAGTGGCAACGATACATTCATGTCGGTTCCCTTTCTATCACTGGGATCAAGCACCGTAAGATCGAACCCACTACCGGGCACCTCTTCCCATTTCAAGATGAATAGATTGAGTTGGCCAGACAAAACCCAAATATCGGAGAATAAATATGAGGCTATAAGAGATCATGCATAAGATAGATCAAAGAAACTCAAATACTTTCATGGATATAAAAACATAGATCTGATCATAAACTCAAAGTTCATTAATCCCAACAAATACACCACAAAAGAGTTACGTCATATGGATCTCCAAGAGACCATTGTATTGAGGATCAAGAGAGAGAGAGAGATGAAGCCATCTAGCTACTAACTACGAACCCGAAGGTCTACAAAGAACTACTCACGCATCATCAGAGAGGCACCAATGGAAGTGGTGAACCCCTCTGTGATGGTGTTTAGATTGTATCTGATGATTCTGGACTTTGCGGCGGCTGGATGAATATTTCGTCGACTCCCCTAGGGTTTTGGGAATATTTGGGTATTTATAGAGCAAAGAGGCGGTCCGGGGGGCACCCGAGGTGGGCACAACCCACAGTGGTGTGTCGGGGCCTCCTGGCGCGCCCTGGTGGGTTGTGCCCCCCTCGGGGCACCCCCCCAGGTGCAACTAGGGCCCATCTGCTTCCTTTTGACCCATAAAAAGTCATCATAAAGTTTCGTGCCATTTGGACTCCGTTTGATATTGATTACCTGCGATGTAAAAAGCATGGAAAAAATAGGAACTGGCACTGGGCACTATGTCAATAGGTTAGTACCAAAAATGATATAAAATGACTATAAAATGATTATAAAACATCCAAGATTGATAATAAAATAGCATGGAACAATAAAAAATTATAGATACGTTGGAGACGTATCAGCATCCCCAAGCTTAACTCCTACTCGTCCTCGAGTAGGGAAGTGATAAAAACAGAATTTTTGATGTGGAGTTCTGTTCATCAAGTCATATCATATTCTTTTCTTTATAGCATGGACATTTGGACTTTTATATGATTCAAAGCAATAGTCTAGTTTTGACATAATAATTTAGATACTCAAGCATATCAACAAGCAACCATGCCTTTCAAAATATCAATGCTAAAATAAGTTATCCCTAGCCCATCATGCTCAAACATTGATCCATTCATGAAACACACTCGAGTATTAACTACACCCAATACTTGAGCACGCTCATATTGCCTCCTAGTTGGTGCTTTTTATAAGAGAAGATGGAGACTCAAATTTCAAAATAAAAATTGCATAAAGTAAAAGATAGACCCTTCGCAGAGGGGAGTAGGGATTTGTAGAGGTGCCAGAGCTCAAAGCAAAAAATTTAGAGATAAAAACATTTTGGGAGGTGTATCCATCCCACCAACGAAAATGACGTAGAGTTCCGAACACTTTCCATGCTAGATATGCCATAGGCGGTTCCCAAACAGAAAGTAAAGTATATTCCTTTTTCCACCATAACTTTAACTTTCCATGGCTAACCGTATCCACGGTGCCATCCATACCTACACTTTCCAAGGAATTTATTATTTGACAACATAAAGTAAATTCATTTTTGTTATTGCATTTCGGGACTGGGCATCCCTAATAGCTTTGCCTTACTCTCGTGCAATGACAAGTGAATAAACACTCCTCTTGAGAATAACACATCTAGCATGGAAAATATTAGCCACCCCTCACCGCTCCGCGAGCGAAACGAACACACAAAAGAGAAGTTTATTTTGAAAATTAGAGATGGCACATGCAAATTTGCTTAGAACGGCAATAGAATACCGCATATAGGTAGATATAGTGGACTCATGTGGCAAACCTGGTTTAAATGATTTTGGATGCACAAGTAGAGGTCATACTTAGTGCAAAATGAAGGCTAGCAAAAGATTGCGAAGCAACCAACCAAGAAACGAATAATCTCATAAGCAAGCATTAAGCATAATTAACACCGAATAATGCACCACAAGTAGGATATAATTTTCATTGCATGACTATTGACTTTCGTGCATGCATAGGGAATCACAAACCTTAAACCAATATTCTTACTAGAACATAATTAATCATCAACATAACCCACGTATCACATCATCATATCTCAAAACTATTACTAAGAATCAAGTTTATTTTGTCCAATGATCTTCATGACATTTTCTTTTACTTTATCCTTCTTGGATATCTATCACTTTGCACTAATTTTCAAGTGTTGCTTTTCATAAGCTCAACCAAATATAAGTGAAGATCATGAGCATAACAAATTTTCTTTCTCTCAAAATAATTTAAGTGAAGCAAGAGAGAATTTCTTCAAAAATAACAAAGCACACCATGCTCAAAAAGATATAAGTGAAGCACTAGAGCAAGTCCTAGCTCATAAAAGATTCAAGTGCAGCATAGACAGCAATCCTAATAAGTCATGAAAAAATTTTGGCTCTCTCAAAAAGGTGTGTCTAGCAAGGATTGATAACTTAAAACACAAAATAAAACAAGCAAAGACACATATCATACAAGACGCTCCAAGAAAAACACATACCATGTGACGAATAAAAATATAGTCTCGAGTAAAACACCGATAGTTGTTGGAAGAAAGAAGGGATGCCACTCGGGGGCATCCCCAAGCTTAGTTGGTTGCTCATTCTTGGATAATAGCTTGGGATGTCGGGGCATCCCCAAGCTTAGGCTGTCGGATCACGGGTTCCGGCAAAACCCTTGAGGTTCAAACACTGGGGGCACGTGAAGGTTTTCTCCCTATCGATCCATGCCCTAGCTCTCTAAGATCTTGTGGACGAACTCGACGAACTCACAACACAGAAAGACACAAGATTTATACTGGTTCGGGCCACCGTTGTGGTGTAATACCCTACTACAGTGTGGTGGTGGTGGATTGCCTCTTGGGCTGATGATGAACAGTACAAGGGGAAGAACAGCCTCCTGAGGTTGAGCTATTCTTGTGCTTGGTGAACTTGTGTGGGTGAGATGCCTCTCGATATCCCTTTTCTACCATGGTGGCTAGTTCTACTTATAAGGTGAATAGTACAAGGGGAAGGGAGCCAATAACGGCCAATTTGAAGGGAGGCAGCTAGTACAGCTTATCCTGACAAAAGGTGGTCTTCGCTTGCCAAAGGCTCTGGTGGTGACGCCGTCCTGGGCTCCATGGTGACGTCCGTCTTGCCGTCCTTCTGGTCTTTGTCTCGTTGCACCAATATGGCAACCTTGCTTGATGCCTCGGTACTCTGCGCCTGCGCTTGCCCCCTTAGCACCAAAGAGGAAACAAGGACATTGCACGCGCTGGCGCCCGCCTAGCGCCCGCCTGGTCTTGATCGTCACGGCTCACGTCATGACGACCTCGCGAGGTTTGCCTTGCCTTGATCTCTCCGCCCCTCGTGAGCCTGCTTGGTGAGGCCGCTCCTGAGGAGGTCTTGCGTCGTCCGCCTCGTGAGGCTTGGCCCCTTGCGAGGGTCTTGAAGGCCTTGTCGATGAAGATGGGCCGTAGAAACCTACCAGCCCAGCCACGCCGTGGGCCGCAGGCAGCAAGTCTGGGGACCCCCGTTCCCAGAACGCCAACAGTAGCCCCCGGGCCCAAGGTGTGATCGGGCTTGGCTTCGAGGCGAAGCCAAAGGGTCAAGCGCGGAGCACCACGAGCCCCCAAAGCCTGTGGCCTCGGTTGACACGTGGCGGTTTATTGGACGTGGGCATCTCCGCTTCCCCACGCTGCCTTTGAATCCGCCTGGCTATGCGGCGCTCACAACCTACACAATTATTCTCCCATCGCCCACGCCTTGCTTCCATAGTCCTTCTGCGTCCTCGAGACTCTGCTCCTCCTCTCCAATCTGACCTGCACTCCGCCTGTTTCATCGCCATGGCGCCAAAGCAAGCAGACAAGGGGAAGACGCCTCTGTCTTCGCCAAGTGCGCCTCCAGCCACCGAGCCTGCAGTCTGTCGATCCTTGGTGCTCAACGACGAGGCCATGGACAAGGTGCGTCCCATGCTCGCCACCAGTTTCAACGAGTGGGGGAGACGGCGGCATGGCCCGCGTCTCGCGCTCGCATTGCTCGGGTGGTCACCAAGGTCCCAATCATCATTGATGCCCTTTGGGCAGGCCTGATCCCCCCTTTCTCCACCTTCTTCAACGCGCTGCTTGAACATTACCAGATCCATATGCTGCATCTCGACCCCCAATCTGTGACTCTTCTCGCCGTCTTCGCCTCCGTGTGTGAAGCCATGGTGGGCATCGCTCCTTCTGTGGCCCTTCTCCGCCATTTCTTCTCATTGCATCTGACTGATCCCCGACAGAGCTCGGGGTGTGTGCACTTCCAGGCCGTGGCCGCAACGGCGGGCGCGGGGATCGACTTCGAGCTTCCTCCATCCACAAGTAAATTTTGGCCATGGTTGGTATTTGTCGATGCCGGTGTGCTCAGCCCTCTGCTCCACGCCCCGTTAGCGCCTGCCATTTCCCACTCTGGCTGGGGCCACGAGAGGCTCGCGAGCCCCCATCTTGCCCCTGTCTGGCTCAGGCTAAGGATGCTGAAGGACCACAGCATGACCGCGCCAATGGTGGTGAGGGAGTTTATCAGGCGCCGGGTTGCTGAGGCGATGCAACACGCGGCTCCCGAGGCTGAAACTCCGGAGGCGTCGGGAGGTCGCGATGAGACGGTGCCCTACTGTTCTCCGCAGCCAGGCACCCCTGAAGTTGTTCTCCCGAGCACTTCTCCGGCTACACCCCATACTAGTCGCCACGTTCAGCGCTTCGGTCGGCTTTGTGTGGACTTCGAGGAGCTTCGCAAGAGGAAAGGATCTCCAAGCGGCAGCAGTATCTTTGGGCCGTTGAAGTGACGAAAGTACATCACCGTCGACGAGTAAGTACCTTATCTTGGTGATCTTCTGTGCGTCGTCTTCCTTTCCTGATGATTGTCCCCTCAGGACCCCTTCTGCCAAGGCCGTGAAATCTCCTGAGAAGCAGCTCCCTCTCATCCTGTTGCACCCGCCAAGCTCCAATGCTACAGGCTCGGGTGCTTCCCACGGTGTGGGTCAGTCGTGGGAGTTGGTCCGTCATCAAGGCGCCCCAAGCTTGCGCCTTCGCCGTCCTTTCTTCGCGGCCTTGCTCGGAGCGCAGCAGGCGTGCCAAGGGCTCCTCCCCTGGTCCCGGTCGGCAGCTGCCTGGCCTCGACCCTGGGGTCTTCTTCAATCAGCGGGCCTTGCTCGGTCCGGGCGTGCTGCGCCGAGCATCACCCACAGCCCCCATGGCGGAGGGCAAGATGGGCTGTGTGCTCGAGTTCAAGCGCGGGCGGAGCGTTGTTTGTCATGAGCTCTTCCAGGAGGCGACGAACGCGATGAACCATCTCGGTGAAGAGCTTGAGGGTGTCGACGTGCGCCTTGAGGCCGAGGGTCTTCGATTGGTGGAGTGGCACAAGCTGAAAGTGGCCATCAACCTCGGGCGCCACCAGCGCGAGCTAGATAACGTGAAGGCTGAGGCTTGCGGCCTCCCATGAGGACTGCTCCCGAGCTCTCGAGGAGGCTCGTGAAGCTGACCGCCGCCATGAGGCTGCGGAGATGCGCGCGTGGGAGCTCCCGGCCTGGAGTGCGTCCCTTGAGCAGCAAGTGGAGGCGCGCAAAGCCGCCCTCCCGTCGCTGAGGGGGACACCTGCCGAGGAAGATGAGGTCCGGAAGCGCGAGGAGGCGTTGGCTCTGGAAGTCGTAGAGCGCAGCCTCGAGCTTGAAAAACTGGAGACGAGGGAGCGTCAAGTTGCCCAAGCGGAGGATGTCGGGGCTCGCGAGGCCAGGGTCCAGGAGGAAGTCGACCGCCAAGTGGCCGAGGTTCGCGCGGATCTTGAAGGTTGGCACAACCTGAAGCTGAAGCTTGCGGACACCGAGGCAGCGGGCAGGACCGCCGCTCTCAGGCCCAGGTTAGATGAGGTGGAGAGGCGTGAGGAGGCCACGGCTGCCGCCCTGGTTATGGCGCAGGCAGATTTGGCCTCCGCCCGTGCCGAGCTGCTTTCTCTTCGGAAATGGGTTGATGACGCCGAGACTGTCACGCGGCAGAACAGGGAGGAAGTGCTCCAACGGCAGATGCTGGAGTGTGAGCACGCCCCCATGCTTCAGGGCCTCCGGAACAGGGCTAATACAACCCTGGGCTTCATCTGCGACGAGAATGCACCGCCCCCCCCCCACTCGAATGACTACGCTAGTCACCTGACCTTCTTCACCAATGTGGTGACGCACCTGGAAGCCCGGTCTAATAGGGCTCACCAGCTTGTGGAAGAGAGAAGTTGCAGTCTGCTTTGTCGCGCGTTCTCCCGCATCTTCAGCCACCTCAGGAACATTGATCTCAACTTTGATTTTGACGCCGTTATTGCTCCCGTGCCGGAAGCCATCCGGGGCAACTTGGCACGATGGGTTGAAGACCACGTGGACGCGCTGGTTAGGGCCTTCGCTTCTGACGATGATGGGGTTGTGGTGGCGCCGGACGGAGGCGACGTGGTTGATGACGGCGACGTCGATGCCGGCGAAGGTGGAGGCAACACGAACGATGGTGACAGCGATGCCAGCGACGCGTCTGAAGATGACATGGGGGACGCGGCGAGCGACGTATCCGGCTGATTCCTTGTTTCCCTATTGTTTGTCCTGTAAAAACTTGGACATGCCCCTGGAAGACTGTAAGAGCATTCTGAGAGGGGGAGCCCCTCATGTAAACAATCACAACTTTTATCCTTCCATGTTAAATTGAGTACGCGTCTTTACGAGCTTACGCATGCCGGGGCAAGGTCATTGTTGCGGCTTACCCTAGCTTGGACGAGCCCAGAACCGGCCCGAGAGATTGCGGGTTTTGAGGAGCTCCTGATGAGTTCGTCGACACGCCCGAGGGGGCCGTGTGATAAGCAAGCGCCAGCCAAGTCTTGGTGAGAGCGTGGCTCATGTGCTTCATGCCCAGCCCGGCTCGCGAAGGGCCCGCGAGGGGGGGAGCGACTGTCACGAGCTCCGAAATAAGGCAAGAACGAGACTGCGAGAAATAACTTGAACAAGAAAAGGCATCCCCCCGCGCACATCAAATGAAAATTCAACTTCAACTTAAACCCAAATCTAGAAGGCAGGGTTATAGAAAAGAGATCCAAAGCAAATGGCTGCGTCCGGCGCCTAGTCTAGTCTTCGACGTCTTCTCACCAGCGCGGAGCTAAGTGCTGCCGCTAGGCGTGGGAGGGAGCCCCCGAGGCCCGAGGGCGGCTCTCCGGAGACTCCGGGGTGTGTACAGCCCCACTCATTATTACGTGAGAGTGTCACGGGCGGCGATCTTCACAGGCACTGGCCTTCTTCACAGGTACCGTCCTTGCTTCATATCGCCAGGCGAGGGCCCCGCCTTGCGCCACCCCTGCCACCGCTGGGACGACCGGAAACCAGGACGGCCCAACGAGGGCAGAGGGGACGCCAGCGGCGCCCTCAGCGACCACGAGTCCTCTGCCGGGGGAAAGGTAGCAGTCGCCACCCCGGTAGAGGGCCTACCTCCGGCCGTTGCCTTGCTCCGCGCGACACGGGGAGGGGCCTTGCTCCTGGCCCCTTCCGTGCAGCCCCCAGCAGGTCTCTCCTGTCGGGGCGGGCATCGCCGTGCCGGAACCATCATTCGGTGTTGTGGCCTGGTTCATCTGTGATTCATGGTTAGCGTAAGCTTGCTCCTGAGGGATTAGTGGTACCATGTATCTGTTGTCGACGATGCGGATGGAGGGGATCTCCGGCGGCTCCTGGAAGGCTTCAGCTCCTAATGCCTCCTCCTCCCAATCTGGCCCGAGAAACGAACCAGGGTCATTCTCCGGCGTGTATTCATGGTTCATCATGCGGGCCACATAGGCTTCCAGGGCTGTCACCCCAAACACCTCGCCGTAGTGCCCCACACTCCACGTCGCCCGACCCAGCGCGGCGTCCTGAGGATGATAACATGACGCCTCGCTGGGTCCATGGGGGGCAACGCTCGTGCCGATGCTCATTAGAGGCGGCGTGGGGGCAACGGGGCCCCCGGCGCCGCCGGCCGTCCTAGTGTCATTGAAGCCCCCAGGAGCACCCGAGGGCGCGCGGTTACGGCGAGGACCGTTGTGAGGTCCAGTAGCGGCTCGGGAAGGAAGCAGATAGCAGAAAGGTGGCGCTCCTGACGCAGCCGCATCCAGCAGTTCAGCAACACGTTCCAGCAACCGGCACCACAGCAACTCCCGCGCCACCGTGAGTGCGGCCCGCATGTTCGCCTGCTCCCGCCGGGTGTGTGGCGCTATTGCTGTGGCGTGGCTTGCGGCCCTTGCAATGACTCGCGCTTGTCGTGGGGCGAGGGTGGACGATGCCTTGGGGCACCGCCCGTGCCCCGTAGCATTAGGTGGCGCTCATGCCACCTGGAGCGTGGGGTTGAGGTCTTCATAGGCAGGTGGCGCCGCCCGGGCTGGCCAAGCTGCCCAGCGGTCGGAGTCGGCCCTTGGGTCACTGGACATCAGGGTCGCGGAGCGTCAGCGGGTCAATTGGCAGGGAGGAGACTCCGGCGCACCCCTACCTGGCGCGCCAAATGTCAGATCACGGGTTCCGACAAACCCCTGAGGTTCGAACACTGGGGTGCGCGCGAAGGTTTTCTCCCTATCGGTCCACGCCCTAGCTCTCCAAGATCTTGCGGACGAACTCGACGAACTCACAACACAGAAAGACCCAAGATTATACTGGTTCGGGCCACCGTTGTGGTGTAATACCCTACTCCAGTGTGGTGGTGGTGGATTGCCTCTTGGGCTGATGATGAACAGTACAAGGGGAAGAACAGCCTCCTGAGGTTGAGCTACTCTTGTGCTTGGTGAACTTGTGTGTGTGAGATGCCTCTCGATCTCCCTTTTCTACTGGGGTGGCTAGTTCTACTTATATAGGCCCTGGTCCTCTCCCCAAATATTGAGCGGGAAGGGAGCCAACAACGACCAATTTGAAGGGGGGCAGCTAGTACAGCTTATCCTGACAAAAAGTGGTCTTTGCCTGCCAAAGGCTCTGGTGGTGACGCCGTCCTGGGCTCCATGGTGACCTCCGTCTTGCCGTCCTTCTGGTCTTGGTCTTGTTGCACCAATATGGCAACTTTTCTTAATGCCTCGGTACTCTGCGCCTGCGCTTTCCCCCTTAGAACCAAAGAGGAAACAAGGACACTGCGCGCGCTGGCGCCCGCCTAGCACCTGCCTGGTCTCGATCGTCATGGCTCACGTCACGATGACCTCGCGAGGTTTTCCTTGCCTTGATCTCTCCGCCCCTCGTGAGCTTTCCTGGCGAGGCTGCTCCCGAGGAGGTCTTGCGTCATCCGCCTCGCGAGGCTTGGCCCCTCGCGAGGGTCTTGAAGGCCTTGTCGATGAAGATGGGTCGTACAAACCTGCCAGCCCAGCCACGCCGTGGGCCGCAGGCAGGCAAGTCTAGGGACCAGGTGTTCCCAGAACGCCGACATAGGCTCTTACATCCTTCCTTCATCCATCGTAAGATAACCCAAAACTTGAAAACTTCAATCACATAAAACTCAACAAAGCCTTCGTGAGATCCATTAGTATAAGAATAATAAACCACTCCTATAAGTGTTGTATCAAACCAATTCATCTTTTATTTTTGTATTATATCTACTGTATTCCAAATTTTCTATGTAAAAAACTCATCAAGGAAAACCATAGAGCCATCAAAATAAGCACACAACACAAAGAAAACAGAATCTGTCAAAACAGAACAGTCTGTAGCAATCGGACTATTTCGAATACTTCTATAACTCCAAAAACACTGCGAAATTAGGATGACCTGAGAAATTTGTATATTGATCTGCTGCAATTGGAATGGGTATTTTATCGCTTGCTGGTAAAATATGAAAATTAATTTCGTGAGCGCAAACTTTCTATTTTTTTCCGCAAGATCAAACAACTATTGCCCAAGAAGATCCTAAAGGCTTTACTTGGCACAAACACTAATTAAAACATAAAAAACACAATCATAATAGTAGCATAATTGTGTAAACACACAAGAACAAAAGGCAAAAAGCAAAAAATAAATTTATTCATTGGGTTGCCTCCCAACAAGCGCTACAGTTTTACGCCCTTAGCTAGGCATAAAGCAAGGATCTAAGTTTTGTCATCTTTGGTTCAAGATCCATAAGATGCCCTCATGATTGATTCATAGGGTGGCTTAATTCTAGTTCCAGGAAAGTGTTCCATACCCTTCCTCAAAGGAAATTGGAACTTAATATATATTGCCTTCTTTCATATCAATCAAGGCACCGATAGTGCATAAAAACGGTCTGTCAAGAATGATTGGACAAGACGGATTGCAATCAATATCAAGAACAATAAAATCTTTGCGCACATAATTTCTATTTGCAAGAATAAGAACATCATTAATCCTTCCCATAGGCTTTTTAATAGTGGAATCCACCAAGTGCAAATTCAAGGAACATTCTTCAAGATTGGTAAGACCAAGCACATCACATAAAGATTTCGGAATTGTGGAAACACTAGCACCCAAGTCACTCAAAGCAAAACATTCATAATTTTTAATCTTGGCTTTGATAGTAGGTTCCCAGTCATCATATAATTTTCTAGGAATTGAAACATCTAATTCCAACTTTTCTTCCAAAGCTTTCATCATAGCATCAATAATATGTTTAGTAAAAGCTTTATTTTGTACATAAGCATGGGGTGAATTTATCATGGATTGCAACAAAGAAATACAATCAATCAAATAGCAACTATCATTAAAGTCTTTGTAATCCAAAATAGTGGGTGCATCACTAGCTAAAGTTTTGACCTCTCCAAACCCACTTTCATCAATTTTCTCAACAAGATTTCCAGCCTCCAAAATATTGGGATGCCTTCTACCTAAAGTTGACTCTTCTCCAGTCCCTTTTTCAACATTCTTAACTTTACTAAACAAGGGATCAATAGAAGAAACACCAATAATTTTAAGATCTTCATCACTTTTATCCTCTAATGAGATTGGTTTAGCGGCCATTTGATTCACTATGGTACCTTGTGCATCGGATATTTTTCCTCACAAACTTTCAGCAAAAGCATACTTAGATTGGAGATTGCAAACTTCTCTACTAATATCATCAAGTTGTTTTGTAATAGCATTTAGCACAACGGAGTGCTCCTTAAGTTCTTTAGTAAAATACTTATTATGCTCAAATTGTGTAGTCATATAATCCTTAGTACTTTTCTCAATTTCAAGAAAAATATTTGTGTAAGGAACATCATAATATTTTCTTTGAGGCATCATGACTACACAAACAAGAAGGCACACGAAAAATAGACATGGCAAGAAAACAGCGAACGGAACAAGAGGGCTGAATAAAACGACAAATTTTGGTGAAGTGGGGGAGAGGAAAATGAGAGGCAAATGGAAAATAATGTAAATTGCGAGGAGATGAGATTTTTGATTAAGAACCTGGTATATGTTGAAGATCCTTCCCGGCAACGGCGTCAGAAATTGCACGTGGCTAGGAGACTATCTTGAGTTGATCCTCCCCGGCAACAGCGTTAGAAATTCTCCTTGATGGCAGCTGGAACTACGTCGGTATTTCCCCGTAGAGGGAGGGATGATGTAGCGCAGCGACGGTAGAGTATTTCCCTCAGTTATGAAACCATGGTATCGAACCAGTAGGAGAACCAAGCAACACAGCGTAAACAGCCCCTACACACAAATAACAACACCTCGCAACCCGACGTGTTAAAGGGGTTGTCAATCCCTTTCGGGTAACGGCGCCAGAAATTGGTGTGTGACGGTAAAAAGGTTGTAATAGATTGGATAAATAGATCGCAAATAAATAAAGTGCAGCAAAGTATTTTTATTTTTGGTTTAATAGATCTAAAAATAAAAGCAAGGAAAAAGTAGATCACAAAGGCAAATTTATGAGAAATAAGACCCGGGGCCGTAGGTTTCACTAGTGGATTCTCTCGAGAAGAATAGAAAACCATGGGTAAACAAATTACTGTTGGGCAATTGATAGAACTTAAAATATTTATGACGATATCCAGGCAATGATCATTACATAGGCATCACGTCCAAGATTAGTAGACCGACTCCTGCCTGCATCTACTAGTATTACTCCACACATCGACCGCTATCCAGCATGCTCCATTGTATTAAGTTCATGGAAAAAATGGAGTAATGCAATAAGAACGATGACAAGATGAAGACAAGATCCGTTTATCTGTATGGCGGTAGATATAGATCTCGTCTTTTTATCCTTAGTGGCAACGATACATTCGTGTCGGTTCCCTTTCTGTCACTGGGATCAAGCACCGTAAGATCGAACGCACTACCGGGCAACTCTTCCCATTGCAAGATAAATAGATCGAGTTGGCCAGACAAAACCCAAATATCAGAGAAAAAATACGAGGCTATAAGAGATCATGCATAAAAGAGATCAAAGAAACTCAAATAGTTTCATGGACATAAAAACATAGATCTGGTCATAAACTCAAAGTTCACCGATCCCAACAAACACACCGCAAAAGAGTTACATCATATGGATCTCCAAGAGACCATTGTATTGAGGATCAACAGAGAGAGAGAGAGAGATGGAGCCATCTAGCGACTAACTATGGACCCGAAGGTCTACAAAGAACTACTCATGGATCATCGGAGAGGCACCAATGGAAGTGGTGAACCCCTCCGTGATGGTGTTTAGATTGGATCTGGCGATTCTGGACTCTGCGACGACTGGATAAATATTTCGTCGACTCCCCTAGGGTTTTGGCAATATTTGGGTATTTGTAGAGCAAAGAGGCAGTCCGGGGGGCACCCGAGGTGGGCACAACCCACAGGGGCGCGCCAGGGCCTCCTAGCGCGCCCTGGTGGGTTCTGCCCCCTCGGGGCACCCCCCAGGTGCAACCAGGGCCCGTCTTCTTCCTTTTGGCCCATAAAAATCATCATAAAGTTTTGTGCCGTTTGGACTCCGTTTGATATTGATTTCCTGCGATGTAAAAAACAAAGAAAAAACAAGAATTGGCACTGGGCACTATGTTAATAGCTTAGTACCAAAAAATGATATAAAATGACTATAAAATGATTATAAATATCCAAGATTAATAATAAAACAACATGGAACAATCAAAATTATAGATACGCCGGAGACGTATCAGCGCCCCTAAGCTCATGGGTCCCATGAAACTCGGTTTGACCTAATTCCAAGCCTATAAATTCACATATATTCCCAAACCAACATACAGCCACCTGAAACACATTTTCCGATGCTGCAAGCTTCTGTTCTTCCGTGATCCCATCTGGACGGCTTTTATAGTACTCTTTCGGAGGGGGAATCGATCACGGAGGGTTTCTACATTATCCTTGATATCTTCTAATGATGCGTGAGTAGTTCACCTTAGACCTATGGGTCCATAGTTAGTAGCTAGATGGCTTCTTCTCTCTTTGATCTTCGATACCATGTTCTCCCAATCTTCTTGGAGTTCTATCCGATGTAATCTTCTTTTGTGGTGTGTTATTTGGGATCCGATGAATTGTGGGTTTATGATCAGATTATTCCTTGAAAGTAATTGAGCCTTTTCTGAACTTTGTTATACATGATTATTATAGTTTTGTATTTCTATCTGATCTATCCATTTGGTTTGGACAACTAGATTGATTTATCTTCAATGGGAGAGGTTTTTTGTAATGGGTTCAATCTTGCGGTGTTCTCACCTACTGACAGAAGGCGTAGCAAGGCACATATTGTATTTTGACATTAAGGGCAAAACGACGGGGCTTATTTATATTGATTGGGTTTACTTTGTCTACATCATGTCATATTGCTTAAGGCGTTATGTTTGTCGTGAACTTAATACCATAGATGCATGCTGGATAGTGGTTGATTGGTGGAGTAATAGTAGCAGATGCAGGCAGGAGTCGGTTTACTTGTAACGGATTGAAAGTGCAACTAATCCCTAGGTGGTTTTGGTAATTCATAACAACATATAGCTCATTGAACTAATCTCCATTGAAGATTAATGTTTCAAAAAGTTCAATGATTGGTATGGCATGGACTAGAGATGTGGACCCCTAAAAATGCTAAGGACACATATTGGCAAAAGCTCAAGACTCTACATTTTCATTTTAGTGATCCAAGATCACATTGAGTCCATAGGAAAAGCCAATACTATTAAAAGGGGATGTAGTGTTTTGCTTAATGGCTTGCTTGCTCAAAATGCTTAGTGATATGCTCCAAAAGCCCTCAATCACTTTCTCATTTCCACATATGTTCTAAATGTAAAGTCAAACTCGGCCCCACCAATTTGATCTATCCGGCGCCACAAAGTTCACTTGACATAGCCATTGCTAGAAACCCTAATCAGTTCAGTCTCACCGATAGGGATCTCGGTCTCACCGAGTTGGGATCGCAAACTCTATGTTTCCCTTCGTAATGTTTCAGTCTAACCGAGATGAGCGATTGGTTCCACCGAATTGGCAACGCAAACTCTCTGTTTCCTTTTCGTAATGTTTCGGTCTCACCGACATGAGCGATCGGTCCCACCAAGTTTTCTTGGCCAAGTCTCTGTTTGGTTATTACTGAAATTGGTCTCACCGGGTTCATATGATCGGTCTCACCGAGATGAGGTTTCTCCCTAACCCTAGCACATCAGTCTCACCGAGTTGGTATTGTCGGTCCCACCGAACAGCCTAACATTCACATTTTGAACCAGGTCGGTCTCATCGAGTTTCACTATTCGGTCCCACCGAGTTTGGTAAATTGTGTGTAACGGTTAGATTTTGTGTGGAGGCTATAAATACCCCTCCACTCCTTCTCCATTTGGGAGAGAGCCATCAGAATGTGCCTACACTTCCACTACTCATTTTCTGAGAGAGAACCACCTACTCATGTGTTGAGACCAAGACATTCCAATCCAACCACAAGAATCTTGATCTCTAGACTTCCCCAGGTTGCTTTCCACTCAAATTATCTTTCCACCATATCCAAATCCGTGAGAAAGAGTTAAGTGTTGGGGAGACTATCACTTGAAGCACAAGAGCAAGGAGTTCATCATCAACACACCATCTATTACCTTTTGGAGACTGGCGTCTCCTAGATTGGTTAGGTGTCACTTGGGAGCCTCCATCAGGATTGTGGAGTTGAACCAAGGAGTTTCTAAGGGCAAGAGATTACCTACTTCGTGAAGATCTACCCAAGCGAGGCAAGTCTTTCATGGGCGACGGCCATGGTGGGATAGACAAGGTTGCTTCTTCGTGGACCCTTCGTGGGTGGAGCCCTCCTGGACTCGCACAACCATTACCCTTCATGGGTTGAAGTCTCCATCAACGTCGATGTATGATAGCACCACCTATCGGAACCATGCCAAAAATCTCCGTGTCTACATTGCGTTTGCTCCCTCCAAACTCCTCCCCCTTTACCTTCATATGCAATGATTTAAATTCCGCTACTATACTCTTAGAATTGCATGTGTAGTTTGATTGCTTGACTTGTGTTAAGTTGCTAAAATCTGCCAAGACATAAAATTGGGAAAGGCTAGATTTTTATTTGGTCAAGTAGTCTAATCACCCGCCTCTAGACATACTTCCGATCCTACAAGTGGTATCAGAGCTTTGGTCTCCATTTTCCTTGATTTCCATAGCTTTGGTGATCATAGCCTTGGTTTCACAACCTAGGAGAGTATGGCGTCTAGCGAGGGAAATTACCACTGTAGAGGTCCTTACTTTGATGGTACTAATTTTGCTAGTTGGAAACATAAGATGAAAATGCATATTCTTGGACATAACCCGCCGTTTGGGCTATTGCCTATTTTCGTTTGCAAGGTGAATTCTTCGATTGGAGAGAACCATATCGTGAAGCTACCGCTGAAGAATTGAAGATGTTGCAATACAATGCTCAAGCTTGCGATATCCTCTTCAATGGATTGTGCCTTGAAGAATTGAACAAATCAACCGTCTTGTTTGAGTATCAAAATTTGGGATACAAAGGAAATTTGGGATACTTTGATATGCATGAAGGTACCGACTTCGTCAAGGAATCCAAGTTGGATGTGCTCAAAGTCAGCTTGACAAGTTCAAAATGAAGGATGGTGAAGGTGTCGCTGAAATGTATTCTAGGCTTGCTCTCATCACAAATGAGAGTCGGCTTAGGAAGTGAAGAGATGATCGATAGATTCATCATCCAGAAGGTCCTAAGAGCCTTGGATGGAAAATATGATACCATGTCCACATTGATCCAAATGATGCTCAATTACAAAAATCTCAAGCCAATGGAAGTCATTGGTAGAATTGTTGCTCATGAGATGTCACTTAAGGATAAAGAAGACCTTCACAACAAGTCTAGTGGCGCTTACAAAGCTTCATGTGATGGTCCTACATCATCAAATGAGAAACAAGTCTTCAATGAAGATATGAGCCTAATGGTGAGGAACTACAACAAGCTCTACAAGAGTAGAAGCAAAGAAAGAAGTTCCAAGTCAAGGTCCTACAATGACAAAAGATCTTCTAGTCATGAACGTAATTTATGCAATTGTGGAAGACCCGGACACTACTCCAATGAGTGTACGGCCCCATACAGAGGAAAAGAAGACTCACCTAAAAGGACAAGTAGAAGAGAAGAATCACCTCCAAGAGAGAGAAGGAGTAGAGATGATCATTATGAACGAAGAACCTCTCGCAGAAGCAAGGATTTGGAAAGGAAGGACTAGTCATCAAGGAGCTATACAAAACAAAGACACCAAGCTCATGTTGGTGAATGGGTATCCGGTTCCGATTTTGATAACCACTCGAGAGAAGTTATCACTCTTACTTCGAATATACTCAAGATGTAGGTGTTGCCGGTCTTGCACTTGTGTCATCCAACTCCTACGACATATTTAATTCACCAAATGAAGGAATTGGAAGATGATTCATGGCTAAAGGCCCAAAGGTACCACACCCCGAGTATGTTGATTTTAATAGTGATGAAGATGATTTGTTAGGTGATGATGATTTACTTGTTGACAACTCTAGTGAAGAAAACTATGATGAACTTTCTATTAATAATGCTAATCAAGATGAAACGAATGACGATGATAAGAAGGAGATTGAGCGTCTAACTAAAGAACTAAACACTCTTAAGTTATCTCATGAAACTACCTACGAAGATCATCGAGAGCTTTTAAAGACTCATGAGAAGAAGCAATCATTGAAAAGCTCAATCTAGAGCAAGAGCATAGGTTCTTAAAAGCAATCAATGATGATCTTCGTCAGAAAAGTTCTTCTTACATTGCCAAGCACTTACTCTTGTCTAGTTACATGCCACAAGTAAAATCAAGCAACAAGAGTAAGAAAGATTCTTCTTCTAGTAGTAACAATAATCATGCTAAATTCAATATTATTGCTTCTAGTAGTTCTCTTGATTCCACTAATGATTCTCTTAGCCAAGTTACACTTGAGCAAGAAAATAGCTTATTGAAGGGAATTATAGAGAAAGGTGTTTACAAGATCCTTGCCAGGAGTAAGCAATTTGAGGAAATTGTACGCAAGCAAGGAAGGCACCGGAAGAATCAACGTGTTGGTTTTGAACGTAAGTTCAATGCCAATGGAGTTGAGTGGGAAGAAGATCAATACCCCAAGACGAAGTGTGTTCCTCAAAAAGAGAAGTATGATCCTACTTCCTTCAAGGGGACATAAGCTCAAGATGATCTTTCACCACAAGACCACAAGCTAAAAGGCAAGGATAAGCTTCAGGAGATTAATGCATTTGAAGAAGCTCCTAAGGCCTTGGTCAAGTGGGTTCCCAAGACTACATCAAGTTCTACTTCATCAAGTACAACTACAACTCCAAGGATTTCCATCAAGATGATGTGGATCTGGAAGAGGAAGAACAACTAGAGAGTTCTTGAGGGTGACTCCGCCAACATACTTCACTCATATTCATATTGGCAAGGACAAGTGCAATCGATTTTCACATCTTGCACTAGTTCAAGGAGTCACAAACCCTCTTGTTGGTAAGTCAAGGGACAAGGTAACCTAATGTTTTCATGGACATCATCTTGTGTGTACTTCGCTCTATGTCTATAGATATCCTTGTATGTTCCTTGTGGGACTAACCCATGTAGGTATTGAAAGTGCAACTCACTCCAATGAATTACTCCAAATGATCTACATCAACATTGAGCATCTACATCTTCAACACCTACATGAAGTCATCATCGACAAAACGCAAGGTTAGTTCACCCCTCTTAGGGGGGATATCACATCTAGGGGGAGCTTTACTCTAAGAATTGAGCTAAATCAACTCTAATAGTGTGAACACAACAACGCTTTATGTAAAAGTGGTAACCCCACTTGTGCTTAAACGATGAGTATGACTTACGATCAAATGCTCTCATTTGAATCCTCAGTCAATATACTCATATATAGATGACCTAGTCATTGCCAATTTCTTGATAGATGCTAGAGTGTTTGTGCGTGCTTTGCCACATATTTTTTTGCCATATTATTGTGTGAGCATGTTGAGTGCATATTTTTCTCATTCGAGAACAAGCATTTGTTGCTTTGATTGTTTGGTCTTTTCTTTTGCCAAATGGATGGACAAGAACGCCTAAGAACTCCCTCTAGCTATCTATGCTTTTCTTGTCTCAAACTCTATTCATGCTACATCACAAAGTTTGATCAAGTCAGATTCGAACCCTTTGGGCGAGGAGCACTAGGAGCCACTGATTCATCATAGACTTAAACTTCCAAAACCTCTTAATGTATTTCGGTCTGACAGATTCCTTCCTTTTGGTCATTCCGAGTTCATTGAGTTGATCTAGGTTTCCATCTTGGTGCAACCGATTTGAACAGTTCGGTCACACCGAGTTGCAGTAATAGCTTGAGATTCTACATCTCGATGCCACCGAGTCGTTCTACTCGGTCACACTGACAGGGTCTGGATATATATAACCACGGGTCGAATTTTGGAAATTTCTCCGAAACCCTTCACCCGCGCCTATCCAGCTCTGCCAACTCGAGGTCTCCGGATCGTCTCCTCCGTCGCCAGCGACCTCCTGCCGCTGGTCTCCATCGCCGTCAACGGAATCTTCGCCGCTGTTGTCGCCGTAGCGAGTTCAACATCGAGTTAGGGTATGAACTCGACCCCTTTATGCATTCCTCAATCTGATTCTTAGCACAATGATCAATGCCGTGAATCTTACCATGTTTCAGATAATTCTATCCAATCAAAATCTCCTTTAGATTAGTTTTGATTCGAAAACTTAGGGTTAGATTTTCGCCGAATTCATCTCGGACCGACCGAGTTGTAGAAATCAGTCTCACCGATTTGGCCTAGGCCATTGCACTTGTGATTTTCGGTCTGACCAAAACTTGCAAATTGTGGGACCTAGTTCGATTCTCGTGAAACCCTAGCAATCTCGGAGTCACTGAACTGTGTCTCGGTCTGACCGATGTCATAGTTTAGACTCTAATATTGCTTCGGTGTCACCGAGTTTAACAAATTGGTAGCTCTAAAATGACTTCTATAGAAAACTAAAACTGTGTTTTTGACGCATTTGTTTTGCAAAATCTTTGCACTTTGTGATGCTCATCCACTCTATCTCAACTATATCTATTCACAGGGTCAGCTTTCAGTCATGCCAAACAACAGTGACAGCCAAAACAGGTCTGAGGAACAGGTTCACTTGAGTGAGGGCACTAGTCCCTCAAGCAGTTATGATGAGGGTAGCAGAAGCACCCCAAGAAACTTGCCAAAAGATGCAACTAGTACAAGGATGAAGAGAAACTCAGAATCAGAGGATGAAGATTTTGTTGTTGATGAATAGGTCACTTCGAGGAAAAAGGTTGTCAAGAAAGAGTTTGGCACAACAGCTTGAACCAAGCCTAGGTTGCACAAGAAATTAAGGTCCTGCCAAGAGAGTGCCAATGTCCAAAGCCAGAGCCTCTACTCTTGAAATCTCCAATTCAATAGAAGAAGAGGCTGCTGGCGGCAAAAAGAGAAAAGAAAGGGTCAAGAAGACCATGGCTAAGGTTATAGGAAAGGCATCTATGATGATGCAATATGATGAGGAAGAGGATGATGATGAAGAAGATGTTGCACCAGCACCCAAAACTCAAAAGTTGATGGCGGATGCCATCAAGTCAGGGGCTGCTCCATCAAAGCCCAAGACTACCCCCAAGGCTGCTGGTCAAGCTTCTAAGCCCGCAGCACCCAAGAGATCAACTAGGAACAACCCTGCTACTGAGAAGAACAAGGCCCCAGTTCCTGAAGTGGAAGAAGAAGAAGCCCAAGTGCTCAGAAAGCTCAAGCCCAAGATCCCAGATCATGATGATACACATCCTGTGGCTGAGAATATGAAGATAAGGAAAGATGCAGGTCTCAGATTGTGGAGACAGTCAGATACCTATGCCACAAGAAGGACTATTGTAGACTATAGGTTTCATACTAAGGAACAACATGATTGCTATGAGACTATCCTCCTGGACAAGAAGCCTATCGTTTGTGATATGAAATGGGTCGATTGGAAGTACATTGAAAACAATGAAGATCATTTCCCTTGAATGCATGAGAGCTTCAGGATGAATGGAGTTGATGCTTTTGTGGGTCAGAAATTGACCAAATGGAATGATGAGCTGATCATGCAATTTTACTCCACAACTCACTTTTACCCGGATGGGAAGATAGTTTGGATGACTGAGGGAACAAGATATCAATCTTTCATTGATGAGTGGGAAAAAAATGATAAATGCTCCAGAAGAAGCAGATCATGATACGGATGTGTATGCCAAGCCCAGAAAAGATCACAACTCTATGGCACACATGTATAAAGAAATTCCAGACAATGCCTTGGAAACACATAAGTTTGGCTCAGTGTATTACCTTCTGCCAGGGCTGCCAAAAATCAATACCATCCTTAGGCACACTTTGTTGCCCAAGTCTGGAGATCACAGGATGATCAGAGGGCAGTCCATCAACTTTATACACATGTTTGATGTGCCAGAGAAATTCAAAGTAATGAGTTTGATTGTTGAGACCATTAAGAGGACTGCAGCTAACCAAAAGAGGTCATGTGGCTATCACTACTATAGGATGCTGCTAACGCAACACTACGATGAGAGACCCTTCGACGAAACTGTGTGCGATGCAATAATCGCACACGGTGGTGTAAAAAACCGTCAAAAAGGTGCAAAAAGTTTGTGATGACCGATGCATCAAACACGGTTCAGATTTTAGTTGTGTGTGCAATGCAGGGCATACGGTTCAGTTCAATTAACTATTTGCGATGAGGAAACACAAAAGAAACAGGCAGCCAAATGAAGGTGTGTGCAATATACAGCATACGATTCACTCGGATGAATTGTTTGTGATTAGGCAACACAAAAGAAACGGTTAGCCAGATCAAGGTGTGTGCGATATACGGCATGCTGTTCACTCGGCCTTGTCGTTAGTGTGTGACCTCTGTGGCAACCGTTCGCTCCCCACTAGCCTCTTCTTGTACCGTGGCAACCGTCCACCGCCTCTTCGCCTTTCCCTCTTGATTTGGAACTGTTTCTTTTACCTGGTCGATTTGGAACTGTTGCCGCACACTCTTCCTCCCTCCATTTGCCTTCACCCTTCCTTCTGCCACTGTTCGGTCGTCTTCTCCATGGAGGGAACAGGCCAAAAACGACCCCGTTATTCTTGCCCCGATCTGAAAGATGACGTGGTGGAGGAACTCATTGATTGGTGCGACATCATCACCTCGGCTAGCATGGCAGGTTCGTTCTAGACCATTCTTGACTCAACTAATAACATCATTACAAGCGACCCAAGGGTCCAGGAGCGATTTGATCTCCCCTATATTCTTCACCGTGACCCTGATCACTGGCGCGGGGACGACGGAAACCTCGCCTTATGCAAGTTTATGCCGCTTGATAATGATACGTGTGATGTTAAGATGCCATTGCTTGAGCGTAAGGCTTGGGCAGGCGCAAATGGAGATTGGGTTGTTTATATTGGGTACAACTGCGAGTGGGAACTTGTGAATGTGTACACTCGTCACCGGGTTCCACTTCCAAAAATCTCAGACTGCCCTAAAGTTGAGCACACCAGTATTCTACATACGTTCAAATACGATCATGGTGACTGTCGTCTATATAAGATAGCAATTTGTCGAGTTCCCAACCACTCTTGGGATTACACGAACTATGAAGTTGTTGCTATCTTCGACAAGCTTGTTGTCGTCCTTGTTTCCACAACTCGATGGATATTGCTCAAAAAACAATTTTTGTACACGGATGAGTACTGTGATGCAATTCAATACGAAGGTCTTGTCTTTGCTGCCACCACTCGTGGCATTGTTTTTGCATGGAATCCTTATGGTTTCGGTACATTTGTCTTCCGACATAATTATAATTGTTTCATCCACATGCATGTGGGTTAGCTAGCCAGTTTCCCTTTACTAATTAACCTTCTTGTGCTTCCAAGGTCCTGTGAACATTCCACCACCTATACTTGAATTTTTTTATAACCAAGGGGGAGATAACGATGGTGATGATCACGAGCATGAGGACGAGCCGGACCCATATACTCAGTGGCGCCTGGCAACTTATTCTCATGGATCACCTCTTCTTATCTGTATACAAGGCACTTCTGATGTTACTAAGGAAGCAGGTGTTGTCTCGCATGGCCGCACTCTCCGGACCTATTCCAACATCCGTCGCAGGGTATTCGGGATGGATTAGTGTGCTAGCGCCAAGACCTTCTCCCAGGTTCAGTATTGATAGTCTTGGACAAAACTCGCTCTTCCTTAGACAAAACACTCCAATGATGGTGAAAGGCGATCCAGCTGTTGTTGACACAACGTTACTAGCATTTATGAGAAGCAATTGTATCTATACCTCAGACATTGCTATCCTTCCCTACCGTGGCTATCACAATATGGGTATTGAAATAGGCCGCTTCATCCTGGATGATTAGTCCTACGTTGGTCTCGAGATTGATAATAGTTGGCCCTTCCCATGGAATCACATCTGGTTCAAAGCAAGCGTCTCCAACACCGATGAGTGGTTGAGCTGAAGTTCCTTTCATCGCTTTCTTATTTGTTGTGTGAGAAAAACTTTACTTTACTAGAATGTTTTGTTGGAAATGATCTATAATCTAACATGTATCCTTGTTGTCATTGTGGGTTGATGACTTGTTGTATGTAATCAATGGTACATTTGCATATGCGTCCATCAACTCACGCTTGCTAGTGGTGTCCATATGAATAGTGCTAGTGATTTTAGTTGCAAAAATTAGATAGTGCTAGTGATTTTTAGCTACATATTTTGACAAATCGTAGTGTTACAAGGTTGGAAAATGGCAATGTTACTAGATAAACAAATGTCAATCTTTCCAGATTGACAAATGGCAACATACCCAATATGACAGATGCAAATCTTACCCAATTGTTTCTACATGGTTGCACACGGGTCATCCAAAACAACCGTTTGTGTTGAAGGGATGCACAAATCCTGCACTGCGAATTTTCCCTTGACTTAAGGGGGAATACCATAGCTCTCACTTTGCATACAGGTGTTCTATCTAAAACATTTGTGATCAAGGGCTGCACAAATCCTGCTCGGCACATTTTCCCTTGGCTTCCTGGGGAATTTGTCGGTTTGCATACGGGTGTTCTAACTAAAACGTTTGCGATGAGTGTTTTATATTTAAAAACCATTGACGTTATTTTCAAAAGAAAATCGTTTGATAAGTTTGTACATTGAGAGAGAAAATGCAAGTTCGTTCAAACCATATCTTTCATTCAGTCACACTGCGAATTTATATTCATATGATCGAGAATTCGAGATACAGTATTAAACCCCAAAAAATTATTTCCGACGGCGGCGAAGGTGGCGTGTCGCGCCGTCGTTGTCATTGTCGTCCTCCGGGATGCCGTTGTTGAAGTCCTCAAGGCAGCACAAAATGTTCTTCACTTGTAAATCAAACATCATGTCGTCGCGCGATCGATGGGCGGGGCGCAGGAGGACGGCAACCGTCGCCGCTGAGAGGTAGCGGCCAACGGCAGCGTCCCATGCCGCTAAGGGGGGCGCGTGCACGGCCACGGGGCGCGGCGGGTGCAGCCAAATGCACGGGGACCGGTGCCGCGATGGTTGGAGGGGTGCACATGGGCAGGGGCACGGGCGCGGCGTGTGCAGCCAAACACAAGGGGGATGGCGCCACGGTGGGTAGAGGGGCGCGCACGGGCACGGATGCTGGCATGTACACGAGCTCGCGCGGGTCCACGAAGACCTCGCTGACGCCCGCGGCTTCCAGCTCTGCGATAGTGCTCGGCGACCAGCCCATCAATGCTACGGGGATGGTCACTGGCGCGGGCGCGGGGATGGGAGCTGGGACGGGAGCGGGGGCAGCAACCGTCGTGACCAGCTCGTTCAGGGCCATGTCCATGAGGTCCCATTCCTCCTTATTTTCTATCTCCTCCAGCTCGAAGTCGACTTCACCAAACTTGAAGACTAGTGGCAGATGATCATTCTGCGCCATGGCATTGTTTGAGGTTTGTGGGACGGAGGGGAATCGGAGGCGACCAGTAAGGCCGCCCGTATTAAACAGCGGCTTGGGCGCCATTAATGGAGAGGAAGGAGGGCGGCCATTGAAGTCGAAGGGCTCGCTTCCCAGTGAGCCTGCGCAGTGGACAACTCGCACGCTTCCCGGTGAGCCTGTGCATTGGAGGACAGCTTGCACGTCTCTCGGTCAGCATGCGTACCAGACTCCGCTCGCAGGCCTCCCGTTCAGTCAAGCAGCTGTCCGCATGACACCTCCTATAGCAATTAAAATGAAGACACGTGGCATCACTTGAATGGTTAACAGAACGCACACGATTTGAACTATACAAACGTTTGAGATATTAAAGTGGCAGCTATTTTTTCAAAATGCCTTTGTTGGCTGTTATTCGAGTGCGCCTTCTCTCAAAATGGACAGGAAAAATACCACAGCATGTCGGGTGCCATTCCATGATAGCATGCCAAGTTTCATGAATTTTAGATGAGTTTTGGATTTACTAGAATTTGAAGACAAAATATCTCAACATTTTTCCGGCAATCAATGGTGCCTTGGTGTTTGAAATTCATTCCCGTTTCTTCCATGGGACCTAAGCATGCACCCAAGGACACATATTTGATTTTCCAACCAATTTATATGCACTGGAGCATGTTCATGTAGTTCAAATTTGAACTATGCACATAAAATTCCTAGAAAACGCAGTTAATGTATAAAAATGTCCAAACGAACCCCGAAAAATCCCAAAAATTGACACAGCACTCCTGTTGTTCTATGTTGACACAAGAAAATTTTTGAAAGCAATAAGAGGCAATGGATGTCGTTTCGTCCCCAAAGGTGGGACGTTCCCTACCGAAACCATCAGGCTTGTTGTGAGAAGAATATCCCCAAACCTGCCCCAAATGGGACAAAAAATTACCACAACATGTTGATACCGCTCCATGATAGCATGCCAAGTTTCATGAATTTCAGATGAGCTTTGGATTTACTAGAACTAAAAAACTAGTTATCTCAATGTTTGCGACCGAGTGACGGTGGCAGCGTGTTTGACATTCATTCCCATTTCTTGCATGGGACCTAAGCATGCAACCAAGGGCACAAATTTGAATTTTCAACCAATTTATATGCATTAGAGCATGTGCATGTAGTTCAAATTTAAATTATGCACATAAATGCATTGAAAACTCAATTAATGCATAAAATGTCCAAACGAACCCCGAAAAGTCCCAAAAATTGACATAACACTCTTGTTGTTCTATGTTGACACGAGAAAAAAATTGAAAGCAATAAGAGGCAATGGATATAGTTTCGTCCCCAAAGGTGGGACGTTCCCTACCGAAACCATCAGGCTATTGTGAGAAGCTCTGGTTTGTGAGAAGCATATCCCCAAACCTGCCCCAAATGGGACAAAAATTTTACCACGAGATGTTGATGCCGCTGCATGATAGCATGCCAAGTTTCATGAATTTAAGACTTGCTTTGGATTTACTAGAATTTAAAAACCAGGTATCTCAATGTTTGCGGCCGAGTGATGGTGGCAGGGTGTTTGACATTCATTCCCATTTCTTGCATGGGACCTAAGCATGCAACCAAGGGCACAAATTTGAATTTTCAACTGATTTATATGCATTAGAGCATATGCCTATAGTTCAAATTTGAATTATGCACATGAATGCATAGAAAACTCAGTTAATGCATAAAAATGTACAAGCGAACCCTGAAAAATCCCAAAAATTGACACAACACTCGTGTTGTTCTATGTTGACACGAGAAACATTTTGAAAGTAAGAAGAGGCAACAGATATCGTTTCGTCCCCCAAGGTGGCACGTACCCTACCGAAACCATCAGGCTTGTTGTGAGAGAAGCTCTGGTTTGCGAGAACCTTATACCCACACCTGCCCCAAATGGGACGATATTTTTACCACGGCATGTCGCTGTCATTCCATCATATCATGTCAAGTTTCATGAATTTCAGATGAGTTTTCGATTTACTAGAATTTAAAACCATGTATCTCAATGTTAGCGGCCGAGCGACAATGTCAAGGTGTTTGACATTCGTTCTCATTTCTTGCATGTGACCTAATCTTGCAACGAAGGACAAACATTTGATTTTGCAACCCATTTTTACGGACGAAGCATGTGCATGTAGTTCAATTTTGAATTATGCACATAAATGCCTAGAAAACTCAATTAACGTATAAAAATCTCCAAACGATCCCCGAAAAAATCCAAAATTTAACACGACACTCTTGTTGTTCTATGTTGACACCAGGAAAAAAAATTGATAGGAAGAAGAGGCGACGAATATCATTTTGTCCACAAAGGTGACATGTTTCCCTAACGGAACCATGAGGCTTTCTTGTGAGAAGCTATGGTTTTTGAGAAGCTTATACCACAATCTCCCCAAATGGGACAATATTTTTTACCCCAGCATGTTGATGCCATTCCATGATAGCATGCCAAGGTTCATGAATTTCAGACGGGTTTTGGATTTACTGGAATTACAAAAGAAAGTACCTCAACATTTGCTGGAGAGCCACGGTGTCATGGTGTTCGAAATTCATACCCATTTCTTGCATGGGAAAGCAAAAACCCATGGGCACATTTATGATTTTACAACCCATGTTGGTGCACCGGAGCATGTGCATGTGCTTTAATTTTGAATTGTGCACCTGAAATGGCTAGAAAACCAATTTAATGTATAAAATTTCCAAACGAACCCTAAATAATTCTAATTTTTTATGACACACATATAGTTGCATGTTCACTGCTGTAAAAGGTCTTGCAATTCAAACACCGTCCATTGCCGCTGCGACCCCATTATGTAATTCAAATCAAGATGAAAAATCAAGTAGATCCCACACAGTTTATTATCACCAACCGTGTGAGATGCAGCACAAAATATCTTGGAGCACCGTCGCGAGAAGGTGCGATGGCTATAGTCCACAACACGCTCTGAATAAGGGACCGTGTCTGATGACACTTTGCGTGGTAGTTTTTTCGCTTAAGCGATTCCAAATTTTCGGCTTTCGTGGAAATATCTACCTCCCCTCCCCCTTACCAAAAGCCACATTTCCCCTGTTTCTGCCTTCCTTTCCAAGTTCAAACCTTCACTCCTTGCTTGCAGCACCGCCTCCTCGCCAGCGACCCTCCTTCACGCTGCTTGGCCTCGCCTATCCAGGCAGGTAATCCACACTCGACCCCCATCCTCCTCCTCCTTCCACATCCCACATGCCCCGACCGCCGGCACAAGCGCGACACCTTCCACTCAAATCACAGACCCCTCCACCAAATAAGCACTTCCCTAAGCCATGGTGCACGCAGTATAGCCAGGATCTCAAGGAGCATTTGGCAGCGGAGAAGCAAATCGCGGCCGCACGCGCGGATGAGGTCGCGATGGCTGCCATTCGTGTCAACCCCCAGATCTTGGAGGAGCACCTCGCCGTCGAGGCCACCGTCGACGCCTCATGCACCGACACCGCGATGCGATTGGCTGCTTTAAACGACAGTTTGTGGTGTTTTCTCGAGTCCACTATCGGTGCCTTCGATGAAGACTATGATGTGTTTCCTCAGCGTGCACGTGCTTACCTCATCTCGAGAGCCAACAGGTTGGTGCCCGGAGCGGCTCATGCAACTCACCACTATGAAAAGGGCACCCACGATGCGGAGGCCTTGCCCTCTTCCATGTCCAAGGAGCCAATCGTCATCGATATCTCCAACAATGAGGAGTAGTTTGTATTATTAGCTCACTATAAGGACCCATGTTCAGTTTGCTAGCTACTGCCTTTCCTTAACAAATTCTAGTGAATTGTGCTATCTACTTTTACCATGCAATCTTCTGCTCTAGTGTATATGTTCAATATGTCGTGCAATGTGGTGTTCACTTAACTGTTTGGTTCAATTCTGCAAATGTTAAGTTCAACTCTTCAGGCTGCAATTTCCCAAGTTGTCAAGCATGCTTGGTTTGGTTAACTGTCTAATCATCTATTAGGAGTATGTTACATTGTGCAATGTGGTGCTTAGTTAATGTTTGGTTCATTTGTTGTGGTGTTTAGTTAACTGTTTGGTTCAATTCTGCAATGCGATGTTCAATTGTTGTGGGTGCATTCTGTTATTGTATACCATGTGAGAAATAAATCGAATTTGGTTGTACTAAATACATGAAAAACAAATACAATTGATATATCTCCAAGTTGTTAAGCATGCTTGGTTTGTTTAACTCTCTGATCTTCTATTAGGAGTATGTTATATTGTGCAATGTGGTGCTTAGTTAACGTTTGGTTCATTTGTTGTGGTGTTTAGTTAACTGCTTGGTTCAATTCTGCAATGCGATGTTCAATTGTTGTGGGTGCATTCTGTTAGTGTATACCATGTGAGAAATAAATCGAATTTGGTTGTACCAAATACATTAGAAACAAATACAATTGCTATATTTCCAAGTTGTTAAGCATGCTTGGTTTGGTTAACTGTCTGATCTTCTATTAGGAGTATGTTATATTCTGCAATGTGGTGCTCAGTTAACGTTTGGTTCATTTGTTGTGGTTTTTAGTTAACTTCATGTGCATGGTTCGTTGTCTAATATCCAATTATTTTGCAATTGCAGGAACCATTCTAATATTTAGGTTTTTAACAATTTGGTCTTGCACATGTAGGCCCTGCTGTCAGAGGTTTTGACCCACTGTTCAAACCTTTTTGCATATGGGGAAATGAGTTGCCCATGAATATCAATCAAGTCAAGAAACTCAGAAAGACTGTTAGGATAAATAAATTAGTGACAAAAAACAACAAGATCTTTGTCTGCACAATGAAGAAGACATCAGTTCACTACAAGATGGTACTAACTATTATACCTTGCCTTTTTTATTCCTTTGCCTCATTTCCAATATAGAGAAGATAGTTATGAACATCCTTGTTTTCAGGCCTTTCCGAAGCAGTTCACTGATGATTACCTCTCAATCCACCTCTATGGTTAGGAGGCGAGGAAGGTTTTCATACAACACCCACGGTTCAATATTGAAGTGTTCCTGAAGAGGACGAACGACGGACGGTCAATCATCCACAGGCACTGGCCTAAAGTTGCAAAGACCTTCAACATGAATGGAGGCTCAATACTCGCCTTCCACTTTAGCAGTTTTCCAGATGAGATGCATCTCTCTATATACCTTCTATGATGCTAATTTCGAAAGGTTCTACATGTTGCATGTGAAACTTGGTGCTGGTGCAGTTGTGTAATGGGGTAGCTGAGTGCTGAAGCTATATCATGTTGTACTCTGATGTATTTCAGTTATGAAATCATGCTTCCTTAATATGGAAAATAAATATATTATGTGCTTAATATGAATGTCAACTATAAATGGATTATTAATAATAGGGAAATTAGCCTGCTAATGGCAAATTAGCCTGCTAATTGGGTTTTCTATTGCAAACGGTTATTTAGAAAATACTATGGGCGATGACATCAGGCAACACACACAGTTTCTAGGAATAAACCGTGTTGGATCAATGAACAATCACACATGACCTTCTCTTGAAAACAGTTTGTGTTAGGCGACCTTGCGCAAAAGTTTACCACATAAAAACTGTGTGTGATGGACGGCCTTTGCCACACAGTTTCTTCTAGGTACCATGTGTGATGCATTCAAGAACACAAACGATAAAATTGTTAATATCGTGTGCAATGGCAACGCTATCACAAATGATTTAACGGGGAAAATTGTGTGTGATGTACCTGTGAATGGAAACGTTTTCCTTGGAGCGACTGTGTGGGATGTACATATGAATGGAAACATTTAGCGGGGGCTGACTGTGTGGGATGTACTTGCAATCGAAAACAATTTCTCCTGTATAAATGTATTTTTAGCTCTATTGTATGTATTTCCGTATTTGAGCGTTCGCTGGTCGGACACGACCTCATTTTGCCGATCATGTGTGCTAGGAGGGCATATCCCCGACGGTTTTTGGGTCGTGTGGGAAGGACCCCCCTATCACCGTCTCTCACTAGGCGACGGTTCCAAATGCCGTCGCGAAAAGGGGTCAAAAACTATTTGTATAGCACCGACGCATACCAGTGTATGCTCCACACATTCAGATGCTCATAAATTCCAAGATGGGCACATGCACATATTTTTGGACAGAGAGCACCTTCCCTTCAGGCCTGATTTTGAGGATAACACTATTGTGATGGATGCTTCAGATCCAACTTCTGTTGAGGCTCGAGAGAAGAGAGATAAGGCACAGGCTGAAAAAGCTTCAAAGATTACAGATCCTTCCACAATCAATCTCAAGACCAAGCAGGACCAGCTCAGCTATCTGCTTGAGGCCACTGTGAGAATAGAGAAAGGACTAGCTACCCCAACTCGAAATCAAGAGAGCCTTGAGAGGATCTTTGAGACAAAGCTTCATGACTTGGATGTCAAAGTCACTGAGATTCAGACTTCAGTGGAGAAGATACACGAAGAGCTTGAGGACATGAGTGACAGGAATACCACAGATGCCTATCAGAGGGTGCCTAGAAGACAGAGGTCTGCAGCAGTGCCAGTGATTGATACTAGGGCTACAACTTCATCTCATGCAGCCACGACTTTAGTTGCCCCTCTAGTGGCAACCCCTCCAGCTCCTCATACGTCACCCAAAGTCTTTGCAGATGTTGTTCTCTCCACGCCATCTCAGCACTCCGGAGCCCCCGGAGATCTTCCTTAGAGTGTCGTATAGCACAATGCATTTTCAAGCTTTTTGGTAACTTGTTTCCAAAGGGGGAGAAAGTGTATAGATCATACGTTTCGAGAGAGAGAGAGAGAGTGTGTGTGTGTGTGTTGCTTCTTTTGCCTCTCTTGCTACCTTATTTGCTTGTGTTTGCTACAATATTTGTGTTTATGTGTGAGATACTTTTATGATCATGTGGTGGATCATACTATGCTTTATTATGCTATGCTTGAATGATGCTATCTTATATCTTATGTATGATTTATCATATAAGATATAAGATATCTTATGTATGATCTATCATATTTATCTATGCTCAAAATGCTTAGTGATATGCTCCAAAATCCCTCAACCACTTTATCATTTCCACATATGTTCTAAACCTAAAGTCAAACTCAGCCCCACCGATTTGATCTATCCGGCGCCACTGAGTTCACTTGACATAGACATTGCGAGTAACCCTAATTAGTTCGGTCTCACCGATAGGGATCTCGGTCTCACCGAGATGGGATCACAAACTCTTAGTTTCCCTTCGTAATGTTTCGGTCTAGCCGAGATGAGCGATCGGTCCCACCAAGTTGGCAATGCAAACTCTCTGTTTCCTTTTCATAACGTTTCGGTCTCATCGAGATGAGTGATCGGTCCCACCGAGTTTGCCTGGACAAGTATCTGTTTGCTTATTACTGAAATCGGTCTCACTGAGTGTGATGCCCCCGATTTGACCGTACACTAATCATACACGCAAATGTGTACAATCAAGATCAGTGACTCACAGGAAGATATCACAACACAACTCTATAAATAAAATAAGTCATACAAGCATCATATTACAAGCTAGGGGCCTCGAGGGCTCGAATACAAGAGCTCGATCATAGACGAGTCAGCGGAAGCAACAATATCTGAGTACAGACATAAGTTAAACAAGTTTGCCTTAAGCAGGCTAGCACAAACTGGGGTACAGATCGAAAGAGGCGCATGCCTCCTGCCTGGGATCCTCCTAAACTACCCCTAGTCGTCGCCAACGGGCTGCACGTAGTAGTAGGCACCTCCCGAGTAGTAGTAGTCGTCATCGACAGTGGCGTCTGGCTCCTGGGCTCCTTCGTCTGGTCGCAGCAAACGGGTATAGAAAGGGGGAAAAGGGGGAGCAAAGCAACCATGAGTACTCATCCAAAGAACTCGCAAGCAAGGAACTACACTACATATGTATGCATTGGTATCAAATGGAATGAGGGTATAATATGTAGAATGAACTGCAGAATGCCGGAATAAGAGGGGGATAGCTAGTCCTTATCGAAGACTACGCTTCTGGCCACCTCCATCTTGCAGCATGTAGAAGAGAGTAGATGGTGAGTTCACCAAGTAGCACTGTGTAGCATAATCCTACCCGGCGATCCTCTCCTCGTTGAACTGTTAGAGAGCGAACGTCGGGTTATATTTGGCACTTGGAAGGGTGTGTTTTATTAAGTATCCGGTTCTAGTTGTCATAAGGTCAAGGTACAACTACAAGTCGTCCTGTTACCGAAGATCACGACTATTCGAATAGATTAACTTCCCTGCAGGGGTGCACCACATTTTCCAACACACTCGATCCCCTTTGTCCGGACACACTATTCTGGGTCATGCCCGGCCTTAGAAGATCAACACATCGCAGCCCTACCTAGGCACAACAGAGAGGTCAGCACGCCGGTCTAAATCCTATGCGCGCAGGGGTCTGGGCCCATCGCCCATTGCACACCTGCACGTTGCGTACGCGGCCGGTGAGCAGACCTAGCAACCTCCATTACAAAGGAAGTTGCATTACGCGGTCCAACCCAGCGCGCACCGCTCAGTCGCTGACGTCACGAAGGCTTTGGTTGATACCACGACGTCGAGTGCCCATAATTGTCCCTGCGTAGATGGTTAGTGCGTATAAGCCAGTGGCCAGACTCAGATCAAATACTAAGATCTCATTAAGCGTGTTTAAGTATCCGCGAACGCCGACCAGGGCCAGGCCCACCTATCTCCTAGGTGGTCTCAACCTGCCCTGTCGCTCCGCCTCAAAGTAACAGTCGGGGGTCGTCGGGAACTCAGACCCACCACTACCTGGATGGAGCCACCTGCCCCTTCAGCCCCCATCTCCGAACAGTATCATAAGTAATGTAACAGTATAAGTATATATCATATGCCCGTGATCACCTCCCGAAGTGATCACGGCCCAGTAATATAGCATGGCAGACGGACAAGAATGAAGGGCCACTGATGGTAAACTAGCATCCTATACTAAGCATTTAGGATTGCAGGTAAGGTATCAATAGTATAGCAACAATAACAGGCTATGCAACAGAATAGGATTAACGGAAAGCCGTAACATGCTACACTACTCTAATGCAAGTAGTATAGAGGAGAGTAGGCGATATCTGGTGATCAAGGGGGGGCTTGCCTGGTTGCTCTGGCAAGAGAGAGGGGTCGTCAACACCGTAGTCGTACTGGGTAGCAGCGGCGTCGGTCTCGGTGTCTAGCGAGAGAAGAGGGGGAAGAAACAATAAATATTAAGCAAACATATGCATAGCGATGCATGACATGACAAGTAGCGGTGCTAGGGGTGCCCTAACGCGGTATAAGGTGGTACCGGCGAAGGGGGGAAACATTCGGGAAAATATCTCCGGTGTTTCGCGTTTTCGGACAGATGAACCGGAGAGGGAAAGTTGTGTGTTTGCTATGCTAGGGATGTGTGACAGACGAATGGACTGCATATCCAGATTCGCCTCGTCGTTCTGAGCAACTTTCATGTAGAAAACATTTTCATCTGAGCTACGGTTTATTTTCTATGTTTTTCTAAAGTTTTAATCATTTTCTTAGATTTTTGTATTTACTTTAATCCGAATTGACCAAGTCAAATTTGACTAGTCAAAAGGGGATGTGTGGCCCACATGTCATAGACTATTTTACCTAAACAAATAAATAAATCTAACTTATTTAAAATGGGGGCCTACATGTCATCTATTACTAGACTAACTTAGCACTAAACTAGTACGACTACTAACTAAGCCTAGCAACTAATTAAGTAAGGGCCGGCCTGGGCATAGCCGTGCACACACTCACGCACACAACACACACCCACGCCCGGCCATGGCCTTTGTCGTGGCTAGCAGTGGCAGCATACAGAGCAGAGGCAGGGGCAGTGCAGCAGTGCACAACTACGCAAGGAGGAGCCGCAGTGCGGCGGCAGCGGCAAGAGCAGTAGCTGTACGCGGCAGCAGAGAGCAGCAGTAGCAAGCAGCAGCGCCAAGGCAATAGTAAGAAGCAGAGGAAAGCAGTGCAGGCACGCGGGCGCGCGCACGCGCAGGGCGCGGCCACGGCGCGACCGACGCGCGGGCTGGGCGTGGGGCGCGACGGGCGCAGGGCGAGCGCAAGCTTCGACCATGGCAGGCAGCGGCGCGAGGGAAGAAGGGGGCCGGGAGAGATGCTCACCGCGTGTTCGACGGCGAGGTCGGGAAGGCCGGAGGTGGATCGTTGTGACGGCATCGACGACGAGGTGGTGGCGGCCGAGCGGGGAAGACGGTGACGGCGTCGGCTACGCGACGCCCCGGCTCGAGCTAGAGCCTTGGACGGACGAAGGCGACCATGGTGGACCTCCTAGACATGCTCCCGAGCGACATCGACGATGGTGGCCGTGGTAACAACGGTGAGACAGCGGTCACCGCACCGAATCCGAGCTTAAAATCGAGCCGAAGAAGAGAGGGACGAATGGGGATCGAGGGGGCACTAGTCGAGGGCGAGCTAGGGTTTTCGGTGGACATACTTGTAGGGCTGGGGAGGGGCACGTGGTGGTCATCCGACCATGGCACCGTGGGATGGCCTCCACGCCATGTCCTCTGCCCTGTAGCCCGAGGTAGAGGAAAAGGCCAGCCAGGTGGGCTGGGCCTGGTACAGTGTATGTTTGGGGCTGGGTGAACAGGGAGTTTTCCCTCTATCTTTTATTTTTCTTTTACCTTTCTTTGCTTCTTTTATTCTTTTCTGCCTTGGATAAATTTGGGCTACCAAATGATTTTTGTTATAAACAAAACTTGGCACATAAATCATGCACAATATTGTGGTGTTTGCACAAAAGGTTTGGATACAAGTGGATCGATTCAAATTTATATTTCAATTTAAATGTGTTTATTTAAACCTGCTGATCCACTAAAATTTTCCCAGGGGCAAATTAAAAATACAATGAATGTTCGTTCTACATGTTAATTATTTAGTGAATATTTGCAACCCATCGATCTTTTTTATTCGACAGCTTGAAGACATAATAATTTGACATTTTTTTGAATTTGAATTTGAACGGGATCTCAATCGAAGTGAGATTAACAACAGTAACTGCTATGATGTGGCATCATTAGCGGGGGATCACTATAGCTTAATTATCCGGGCATCACACTGAGTTCATGTGATCGGTCTCACCGAGATGAGGTTTCGCCCTAACCCTAGCGCATCGGTCTCACAGAGTTGGTATTGTCGGTCCCACCGAAAAGCCTAATGTTCACATTCTGAACCAGGTCGGTCTCACCGAGTTTCACTATTTGGCCCCACCGAGTTTGGTAAATTGTGTGTAACGGTTAGATTTTGTGTGGAGGCTATAAATACGCCTCCACCCCCTTCTCCATTTGGGAGAGAGCCATCAGAATGTGCCTACACTTCCACTACTCATTTTCTGAGAGAGAACCACCTACTCATGTGTTGAGACCAAGAAATTCCAATCCAACCACAAGAATCTTGATCTCTAGGCTTCCCCAAGTTGCTTTCCACTCAAATCATCTTTCCACCATATCCAAATCTATGAGAGAGAGTTGAGTATTGGGGAGACTATTACTTGAAGCACAAGAGAAAGGAATTCATCATCAATACACCACCTATTACCTTTTGGAGAGTGGTGTCTCCTAGATTGGTTAGGTGTCACTTGGGAGCCTCCGTCAAGATTGTGGAGTTGAACCAAGGAGTTTGTAAGGGCAAGGAGATCGCCTACTTCGTGAAGATCTACCCAAGCGAGCCAAGTCCTTCATGGGTGACGGCCATGGTGGGATAGACAAGGTTGCTTCTTCGTGGACCCTTCGTGGGCGGAGCCCTCCGTGGACTCGCGCAACTGTTACCCTTCGTGGGTTGAAGTCTCCGTCAACATGGATGTACGATAGCACCACCTATCGGAACCATGCCAAAAATCTCCGTGTCTACATTGCAGTTCCTCCCTCCAAACTACTCCCCCTTTACCTTCATATGCAATAATTTACATTCGGCTGCTATACTCTTAGAATTGCACGTGTAGGTTGATTGCTTGACTTGTGTTAAGTTGCTAAAATCTGCCAAGACATAAAATTGGGAAAGGCTAGATTTTTATTTGGTCAAGTAGTCTAATCACCCCCCTCTAGACATACTTTTGATCCTATAACGAACGTGATGCCTATATAAATGATGATTGCCATGAATACGTTATAACTATGCGCTTTTATATCATTTTCCCAATAGTATTTTGTTTTACCCACCGTATGCTATGTGTTCGAGAGACAAGCCTCTACTGAAAACTATGCCCCCCGGGGTCTACTTTAATCATATTATAAAAACCTAAAATACCTTGCTGCAATTTATTTAGTTTTATTTTATTTTTGCAATTTCTCTATATACCTATACAAGATTTGATCCTTGCAAGTAACGAGTTCAAGGGGATTGACAACCCTCTTGCCCGTGTTGGGTGCAAGTATTTGCTTTTGTGTGTGCAAGTGTAGTTCACTGGGGTTTGCGTCATTCTCCTATTGGTTCAATAAACCTTGGTTCTCACTAAGGGAAATACTTATCTCTATAGTACTGCTCCACCCTCCCTCTTCGTGGAACATCCCAACGCTGCTCACAAGTAGCAGAAATAATCTATGGCACCGTTGCCGGGAGACATCATGATGTCAAATATCATCAAGTACCTTCACTCAAACTATCATCTACTTGCTCTACTTTTTATTTGCCTCTCTTTTTCATCTCCCTCCACTTCTCTAAAATATCAAAAATATTCTGTGTGTTATCTTTGTTTGTGTTACCATATGCCTTCTATTTGCTTACATCTTCTCTTGCTAAAAACTATTGATATGGAACCTCATCCACTTGCTAATCTTTAAAAAATCCAATTATCATGAACCAATTACTAGTGAGTTGAGTGCACTAGATTATCTTTATGAAGTTTTGGTTGAAAATCATGAATCTAAAAATTGTGATGAAGTGTTAAAAGAAGAAATTTATAAAGTGATTCATGATAGCTCCTTGAATGAAAAACATGATTGCAATAATGTTATTATAAATTCTATTAATTTCAATTGTGTAATGATATGCAATACTACAAGGTTCAGGGTGATGATTTTGTTATGTCTAGTACTTATTGTAATCATCATGATTGGGGTGATGCTTCTTATGATCTTGAAAATTTATTTAAGCCTCATGGTGAATATGATATTGATAATAATGTTTGCAATAATATTGAAAGTGGGTTTGGAAGTGTGTCAACCTTAGGTAAATATACTCCCACATATTCAGAGAGTGTTCAATCTTATGATTTTTTTATAAAAGTGGGTTTGGAGAGGTCATGAGTTTAGTTCATGTTAATCCCACTATCTTGGAAGATTATAAAAACTTATGCATGTGGATCATAAATAGAATGTTGTTTGTGATAGCTATATTCTTGAATTTAAATATGATCCTACATGTAATTATTATGAGAGAGGTAAATATGGTTATACGAATTTTCATGTTACTAAATTAACTCTCGCCATGTTGAGATTGTCAATGTTTTATTCTTCTTTCTTGCATATGCTAGACGTTTCTTGTCTTGATAATTTGTTTGCTTATAAAATACCTATGCATAAGAAGTATGTTAGACTTAAATGTGTTTGTCACATGTTTTATGATGCTCTCTTTGTTCTTCAATTTTTGTCTTTCATGTGAGCATCAATAAAATCTCAAGCCTATCTTAATGGCTACAAAGAAAGAGCTTGTTGGGAGACAACCCAATACTTTTTATTTTATGTTTTGTGTGTTGAAAAAATTATTGCTACTGTAATGATTGTGTTTTTCATGTTTTAATTCGTGTTTGTGCCAAGTAAAGTCTTTGGGATGATTTGGATAATAGTTGACTCGATTATGTGAAAAAAGAGAAACTTTTGCTCTCAATCCAGGAATTTCTAAAAATCACTCGAACGTGGTTTTGATCTGATTTTTTGTTGGTGCAATAATTTGCCTCCTTATGTTTTGGAGTTTGTTGACATAAACAGTATGGGACTTATGTGGTTTACTAGTGCACACAGAGTAACTGGTCCCTGGAATCAAGAGAAGTTTGATTCAAACACCGAAGATAATCCCCTTCGTGGCAGTGAAGGTTATCACCAAAGATTATGACAACAAGAGTGACCCCTGAAAAAGTGCTGACGTGAAGCAATTGGTTTGGTGGTTGTCCGAACGAACAGACTGCAACTGAGAAGTTTGAAGAAAAAGTGAAGACGTAGCATTTATTTCATTGTTTCTCTTCTCTTTATTGAGTCACAGGACCATCATACTGTTAAGAGGGTTGTAGCATTCGAAACTCTGATTCTCTGATGCTAAACTCAAATCCTATGAAAGGTGCCAGAGAAATCTCTTTGTGTTCTGAGCAAATACTTGCCAGCAAGAGACTGTGATCTTCTTTGCTGCGAGAGATTTGTCTCTGACAGTGTTGCTCTTGAAATCCGACCGTTGAGAACGTGTCGGTTGGCCATTGGGTGGACCGCGTGTCCAAAATGGTCATTTCCCACCAGGGAAGGATGCGGCTATAAATAGCCACCCCGCATCGGCTTTGTACGGTGGCTGCTCCATTTGATTGGGAGAAGATTGTTGAGCAACCCCCTCTCCTGAGTAATTTGAGTTCAAAACCACCGAGAGAAAACTCCAGAGCCGAAAAATTAGATAGTGGTTCAGCATCACTCGAATCTAAGTCCAGTACACTCCGCCTATTACTCTTGAGAGCGGCAAACCATCTAGACGGTTAGGTGTCAATCTCTTCAGAGACCAAGAGTAATTGTATTTCTTGAAGAAGTATGTAAAGGTTCGAAGATCACCTTAAGTATCTACCACGAATGATCGACATTGGTTGACAAACCAATTGTCGAGGAGAATAGGGCGAAGAGAGTTTATCATATGTGTTAAATCACAACCACTCCAACCAGACGTAGTCCTTGTGCAGAAGGACGAATTGGTCAAACAAATTCCTTGTCGCCATCGAGCATCATTGGTTACCTATGCTCCTTCACTTTACATTCGTACTGCTTCAATCATGTGATTTGCCTTGATGCATTCTTTAGTTTCCATTCATTAGTTTGTATTCGCTCATTATACTATGTTTTCGTTCACTCTGCTGTTGGGTTCTGAGAGTTTTTGATATCTACGAAAGAAAATTTAAAACTCCCATTCACCCCCTCTCGTATTCATACTTCGCTCCTACAATTGGTATCAGAGCGAGGTACTCCTTGACGATGCTCATTTTGGTCTAACCACCTTGGAGTTTAAGTATGTCTTCAGTGAGCTACAAGTTACATTTCAAGATTCCCATCTTCGATGGGACACACTATCCCTTCTGGAAAGAGAAGATGAAGATCCGTCTCCGAGCTATTGATAATGATATGTGGAACGTGGTGCAGAATGGAGTCATGATTGAAGTGCCGTAGGTTCCTACTGAACACGAGAAGAGACTCGTTCAGTTGGACGCTCAAGCTAAAGATGAAATTGGTGTCCATCTCTCTCGTGCTCAATTCCTTCGCTATCGTTAGTGTGAAACTTCAATGGAATTGTGGGACATTCTCAAGAAGACAAATGAGGATGTTTCAACTCAGAGAGAAGCTTGCATTCATACTCTTCGGGTGAAGTTCAATCGGTTCAAGCGAATTGGAAATGAAAGCTGTCAGCAAACCTTCGATCGTCTAAGTGACATTGCAAACGAGCTGCAAGGGTCTCGGTGCGAAAGACATCACTGATCACGAAGTTGTGAAGAAACTGCTCAGATATCTTGATAGCTCATTCGACACTCTAGTTTTGATGATCAAGGAACGAGCTGATTTCAAAAAATCTCGACTCTGTTGATATCATGGAAAGGCTAAACACCCATGATGAACAAGAAGAAGAAAAGATAGATCTTTATGGTACAAGTCACTGCAAAATTCATGCTCTCAAGGCTGTGGCTGACTCTTCCTCAGAAGGAAATGCTGAAGATGATTCAGATGACCCAGAAAGGATCAACAAAGATCTCGCATTAATCACGAAAAGATTCCAGCGCCTTCACAGGAAGAACTAGTTCCAGAAGAAATGCTCCAGCAACTCTGGTGGTTCAAAATCTTCAGCAAAACCTATTGGAGATTACACCTACTTTAAGTGCAAAAAGCCAGGACATTTCCTTTCAGATTGCCCTCTCTGGGAAGCTAAAATCCGTGCTAGTGGAAGATATGATTCAGGAAACTATCGTGGCAAAAGCAAGAGCAAGAACTACTATTCCGATGATGAGAGGAAAACAAAGAAGTTCTTCAAGAAGAAGGACGGCTCCACCTCAACTTCTTTGTCAAGATCTTCATCAAGGAATCCCTCACTCATACAACGAGGTGCTATACAAACGCTTTTTAACCCCTTCCCGCGACAGGGATAAGGAGCCTTGATGCATACAATTGTCCTTATAAAACTGTTTCTGATATCTCGAATATCCCAAATGCTTCATCCTTGCTACTCATTTGTGCTCGCATTTCCATCGCAGTCAGAGTTCTGTGGTTTTACCTAAAACTAGGCACATTCCAGGCACATGAGTTTTCCAAGCACGTACCAAACTGGCTCTACGTTTACGATGCCTGGCACATCACAAACAGTTCATGAATGTAAACCGTGTACGATAGGTCGACAATCACACACATTATTTTTCCCGCATCATTTGTGATACTGTCTGACATCACACACGCTTTGCAAATGGCAACTATGTGCATGGTTACACACATTTCCTCTCCATGAACCGTGTCAAATTATGATGTATATCACACACACTGTGCTTTATAGACCGCGTGCGTCGTAATGACCTGCAGACTGTAATTCCATCCTAATTTAATTGCTGCTATTTAAAATTGTACCTAATTTGAACTTGAAAGTAGGCTATAGCTTTATTCATATTCATCAGGTTCAAACAACCAATGCATTATTCGATTCACAGGTACATATGTTCAAGAATTACATAACCACCAAATAAAGAATGATGAACCAGGGTTCTATACTTGTACTATTACAGATGGTAAAAAAGAGGCGACAGACATTCCAGTTACTGAAAAAGGTGAAGCGGAATGGCCCTATTGTGCTCTCCTCGATGCAGAAGGCACACACGACTCTAGTCCAACCCCTTGTGATGGCCGACCACCAATCATGTAGTTTGAGAGGCAATCTTGAGTAAACTTCTTTAGGATCCACTGCAAAGGAAAAAAGATTCAAACATTGTCATCTAAGACAACTCATTACGGGCAGTAAAAAGAAGGCTACAAAGTTCTTACTTACCATAATGCAGTTCACTATTGTCTTGCATAAAGTGTAAACAAATAGTTCGATTGACATCTTTTGGCCCATTTTAATAACAATCTTTATTAGTTTCCTCACTTGATGCTGGTTCATGAATATCTCATTGCCCCATACGCAGAAAGGGTCGAAGTGTGGATCTTTGGCAATGACATATGTACCTAAAAGCACCAAGTTAATATTAGAAGCTAAACAAAAATTGCAAAATGATGTAGTGCAACACTCCGTCCATCCCATTATATAAGATTTTATTACATGTATATCTAGACATCATCAAAACATTAAGGTAACACTCTTCCTTGTTTCTATGTAGCCTGGGATTGCATATTTAGTCATTCAGTACAATGCATGTTGCTATGTAGCCTTATATATATATAATATGGCCCTAGTTAACCTACTGCTAAATGGGTTACAGATATATTCAGTGAAATGTCCGATTCGACGATTAATCCCTTATCAGCCCCCAGGCTATATGGTACCAACTACCAATATCCTGAACAGTGAGTACATACAAGCAATGCAATGAAACTAGCCTCGATGGAAAACAACACTGTTCTCAATATTGTCCTTTTTGAGTACATATAAAGGCATGTTAAGCACAACAGGCTAAACATCAACCAAATATATCCATGGTAGACAACATAATCTACAAATGATAGCTTCAGTGTGCAGGTTCAAGCATGCTAGTTAAGAAAAACAAGAAGTGGAAAGGTGTGTTAACTGCACGAGGCATAACATTTAAAAACAAGAAAATAGTCATTCAAACTGGTGTTGTGTCGGCCCAAAGTACATGATTTATTGTTAAAAATGAAAAGGCATGTTAACTACAACATCCTTAACAGCAACCAAATATCGTAATTCATAGTGGTATTGTTGAAACTGTTATTGATGAAAAATTGAACTACATGGCAAATAGTTGCACATATAGAGCATCACATTACGAATAACTGAAATAAACAAGGCATAAGGCCATCTCTAGCCGATCCTTTAAAAGTTAACGGACTAAAACCCTTAGTGGATATATACTCTAGCAATTTTGGCCATTTCTAGTTGATCCCCTAAACTTAACGTTGTAAACTTCAATTTGATCAAGTTCAAAGCTGGTTCAACCGAAAGTAGCATGCATTCAAACATAAACATAGATAGTTTTACATAATCGAACATAAACCATAAATTTAAACTAAACTAAACTACTTTCGATTGAAGTGGAGGTCGAGCCAATCCTTCCTCGTCGGGTACGGTGTGCCGCGAGCCGGGTCTGGGCCGGTGCCATCATCGGGGTCGTCGGGGAAGACACTCCTCGACTCGTCGATGTTGATCTCCTCGTCCTCACTGCCCACCTCGACGCCGTCCTCGCCGCCTTCGACCTCGTCATCAGAGGAGAGCACGATAACCTTGCCGCCCTCTGCGCAGGAAAAGATCACCTGCTCCGCCTCCACGAGCTCCAGGTGCTGCCGGCGGAGCTCTTGCCTGTAGGCCTCGTCGGTGGCCTCGGCCCCGAGGCGCTCCCAGCCTCACGGTGCTACCGTGCCATAGCCGAGCTCACCACCCCTGACTCTGGTGGAACAAGGTCGACCGGACATGTGTTGAAGGGGAAATTGAGCCTAGCCGCCGCGCCGTGGTAGCGGACCTACCAGCAATCGTACTCCATGGTCGCGAGCTTGGCCGTGTGGAAGCTACCGAGCCACCGGCAAGTGTGGGTCTCTCGATCCGTAATATCGGCAACCCACGTCCCCCACCACTGTTGCCGGACCCCAAGGTAGGACCTCGTCAGCGGCCGGGCCCGAGGGAGGATGGGCAAGTCCTCGAGCCGGCAAAGGGGCACGGCGGCAGGCAGATCGGGCTACCGGCGACGGCGGATCGATAAAGAGCTCATGGAGGACGACAAGGACACCTTGGCGGCCACCTCGCCAACATCGGGCGAAGAGCCACGATAAACCTCTTTTGGGCCATTGGCCCTCGAGCTCTCCGACACACATGCAGAGGTTGAGGATGGAGGCACCTAATGTCTACTACATAACTTGTTCTTGTAGACTCGTGTTGGGCCTCCAAGCAACCCTGCAACTTTCCCTCAAGTGGATGACCTAAGGTTTATCAATCCGTGGGAGGCGTAGGATGAAGATGGTCCCTCTCAAAAAACCCTGCAACCAAATAACAAAGAGTCTCTTGTGTCCCCAACACACCAAATACAATGGTAATTTGTATAGGTGCACTAGTTCAGCGAAGAGATGGTGATACAAGTGTAGTAATGATAGTAGATATTGATTTTTGTAATAGGAACAACAAAAACAGCAAGGTAGCGATTGATAAAACAGAGCACAAATGGTATTGCAATGCTTGAAAATGAGGCCTAGGGTCCGTACTTTCGCTAGTGCAATCTCTCAACAATGCTAATCTAATTGGATCATATAACCATCCCTCAGTGTGTGATGAAGAATCACTCCAAAGTTCTTATCTAGCAGAGAACATAAGAATAAATTGTTTGTAGAGTACGAAACCACCTCAAAGCTATTATTTCCAATCAATCTATCCTAGAGTTCGTACTAAAATAACACCAAGCTATTCTTTCCTGATCGATCAAACCAAGAGTTTGTACTAAAATAACACCATATGATACACATCAACCAACTATAATGTCACCTAGATACTCCAATGTCACCGCGAGTATCCGTGAGTTGATTAGATGATATGCATCAAACAATTTCAGATTCATAATACTCAATCCAACACAAAGAACCTCAAAGAGTGCCCCAAGATTTCTACCGGAGAAACAGAAGACTAGAACTTGCATCAACCCCTATGCATAGATTACCCCAATGTCACCTCGGGAATCCGCGAGTTGAGTGCCAAAACTTATCTCAAGTGAATCAATATAATACCCCATTGTCACCACGGGTATTCATATGCAAGACATATGTCAAGTGCTCTCAAATCCATAAAATTATTCAATCTAATAAAAAGAAATCTCAAAAGGAAAACTCAATTCATCACAACAATATAGAGAGGGAGAAAAACCATATGATCCAACTATACTAACAAAGCCCGCGATACATCAAGATCGTGCCATCTCAAGAATACGAGAGAGAGAGAGAGAGATTAAACACATAGCTACTGGTACAAACCCTCAGCCCCGAGGGTGGATTACTCCCTCCTCATCATGGTGGCCGCCGGGATGATGAAGATGGCCACCGGTGATGATTTCCCCCTCCGGCGGAGTGCCGAAACGGGGTCTAGATTGATTTCTCATGGCTACAGGGGCTTGCGGCGGTGGAACTTCTGATCTAGGGTTCTCTCCGGGGTTTTTGGAATATTTGGAAATTTATAGGATGAAGAGGTGGTGCGGGAGGCCACTAAGGTGGGCACAACCCACCTGGGCGCGCCTGGGCCCCAGGTGCGCCCTGGTGGGTTGTGCCCCCCTCGAGGCTCCCCTCTAGCACTTTGGCCCACTGGATGACTTCTGGTCCAAAAAATCTCCAAAAAGTTTCGCTGAGTTTGGACTCCATTTGGTATTGATTTTCTGCAATGCAAAAAACAAGCAAAAAAACAGCAACTGGCACTGGGCACTATGTTGATAGGTTAGTCCCAAAAAATGATATAAAGTTGTTATAAAATGATTGTAAAACATCCTGGAATGATAATACAACAACATGAATACTTCATAAATTATAGATACGTTGGAGATGTATCAATATCCCCAAGCTTAATTCATACTCGTCCTCGAGTAGCTAAATGATAAAAGAAATAATTTATGAAGTGTGAATGCTAGCAAAGTGCATAAGTTTGATCAATGATAATTTCAATCACTTTTCCTAGCATCATAACAGCAACTCTTTCTCGTAAAACTCATAATGATAAAGTAGCAACCAATTCACATGTTAAGGTTCAAACAATGAATTCTCTTGAAACTCAACAACCTATATTCTTAGTCACCAAACAATTCTAATTCAACTTATTCAACAGACTCTAAGTAAGAACTCCACATACTCAATCATCATATAGTCGTCTATGATTGCTAGTACTCAAAGCATATTCTTAGAACAAATGGCATCCATTGAACACAGAGAAAGATAGGGGCTTAATATTTCACCTTCCAACTCATTTATCAAAGAGATAATTGTCAAAAATAATAAATCATGATCGGATATATTTGACTGGTCATATGTGCCTAGATCTTTCCCCACCACATGATGTTTGCCATCTAGAGAATAATTGAGGTTGAAATGAGAATTCATACGATTGACTCTTTGCATAAAAGTAAATACTGAAAAGTAAAAGTTAAGCCCTTCACAGAGGAAAGCAGAGGTTGTCATGCGCTTTTTATTTGGATGCCCAAGCTCTTAATGCAAAGGAACGTCATGTTATATTGCCCCTTATGATAGCAACCATTATATGTATTATGTCGCTTTTATAACTTTGCCATCACAAGTTCGTACAATGCTCAATTTTCCCTTGCAATAAAAGATCAAACATATTTAGGAGCAATTTTTATTGCTTTATGCACCGATGACAACTTAATTGAAGGATCTTATTCAATCCATAGGTAGGTATGTGTAACGCCCACGATGTGGCTATATCTCCCACGTGACTAAATTTGTTCTTGGTGACTCGGATATTGATCTAATTCTCGGGATGGACTGGCTTTCTAAGCACAAGGCTCAACTTGATTGTGCTGCCAGGGAAATTAAATTGACACACTCTTCTGAGGATGTGATCATCTATGCCGCTCGGGATGAAACCATTCGGTGTTTCTCTCTCAATGAAGGGCGATTTAGATGCAATTTCTCAGATTCCAGTCATTTGTGAGTACCAAGATGTCTTTCCAGAAGAGCTTCTGGGAATGCCTCCTCATCGGCCAGTTGAATTCGTTATCGATCTTGAGCCTGGTACTGAACCCATTTGCAAGCGTCCATACAAGCTTGGGCCAAGGGAGCTGAAGGAATTGAAGAAATAGCTTGACGAATAAGAGCGTCTAGGTTTGATAAGACCGAGTTCATCTCCATGGGCTTGTGGTGTTCTTTTTTTCCAGAAGAAGGATGGCACGGACCGACTTTGCGTCGATTACCGTCCATTGAACAAGAAGACAATCAAGAACAAGTATCCACTTCCCAACATCAATGAGCTATTCAAGCAACTTAAAGGTGCTAAAGTATTCTCCAAGCTTGACCTCTGTATGGGTTATCATCAGATTCGCATTCGTGAACAAGATATCCCTAAGACAACATTTAGAACAAGCTTTGGTTCTTATGAATATACTGTCATGTCTTTCGGCCTTGTCAATGCTCCTGCAATGTTCTCTCGCATGATGAACTTCATCTTCAACCCCTACACAAATGAATTTGTCCTAGTGTATCTCGATGATATCTTGGTCTTCTCCAAGAATAAGAAGGATCATGCCATGCATTTGAGATTGGTGCTCGACAAGCTCAGAGAGTATCAATTTTATGCAAAGTTTTCCAAATATGAGTTTTGGCTTGATGAAGTTCTTTACCTTGGTAATATCATCTCCGCCAAGGGCATTGCTGTTAATACAGAGAAGGTTTCTACAATTGTGAACTGGGAACCTCCTCAGAATGTCAAGCAGCTCCGCAGTTTCCTTGGGCTCGCAAGCTATTGCCGAAGATTCGTTGAGAATTTCTCTAAGATTGCAAAGCCTCTTTCCAACCTCCTCCAGAAGCAGGACAAGTATGTATGGACTCTTGAGTGTGACATTGCCTTCAACACTCTCAAAGAGAAGCTAGTCTCAGCTCTTGTCTTAACTCCTCCTAACGAATCCAAGACATTCGAAGTTTTCTGTGATGCCTCTTTGCAAGGTCTCAGTGCTGTGTTAATGCAAGAGAAGAAAGTTGTGGCTTATACCTCTCATCAGTTGAAGCCCAACGAAAGGAACTACCCCACTCATGATCTTGAGTTGGCGGCAATTGTCCATGCATTAATAACATGGAGACATCTCTTGTTGGGAAGGCAAGTGGACATTTTCACCGATCACAAGAGCCTCAAGTATATCTTCACTCAACCCAACCTCAACCTCAGGCAAACTCATTGGGTCGAAATGATTCAAGAGTACAATCCGAGTATTGAATATACTCCAGGCAAGGCCAATATAATTGCAGATGCTTTGAGCAGAAAAACTTATTGCAACAGCTTAATTCTCAAGCCATTCCAACTGGATCTTTGTGAAGCTTTCCGCAAGCTCAATCTCCAAGTTGTTCCTCAAGGTTTTATTGCCAACCTTCAAGTAACTCCTACTCCCTCCATTCCAAATTACTCATCGTAGAAATGGATGTATCTAGAATTAAAATACATCTAAATACATCCATACCTGCGACAAGTAATTCAGAACGGAGGGAGTACTTTGGAGGATCAAATTCGTGAGGCACAATTCCTTGACACCATGGTGAAGAAGGTGAAACATGGAATTGCCAAGGGCTTACCCAAATACAAGTGTTATCGCATTGATGACAAAGACACTTTATTCTTCGAGGACCGGATTGTGGTTCCTAAAGGTGATCTAAGGAAGGTCATAATGAACAAAGCGCACAATTCTGTTCTTTCCATTCATCTAGGAAGTTCAAAGATGTACCATGACCTCAAGAAACCGTATTGGTGGACTCGAATGAAGCGAGAGATTGCTCAGTTCATGAATGAATGTGATGTCTACCGAAGGGTGAAAGCAGAACACCAACGATCAGCTGTCTCCTCCAACCTCTTGTTATTCCAGAATGGAAGTTTGACCATATTGAAATGGACTTCGTTACTAGATTTCCCAAGTCCAAGCATGGGAATGATGTTATTTTTGTTGTCATTGACAAGCTTACAAAAGTGGCACATTTCCTTCCAATCAAAGAATCTATCACGGCAGCTCAGTTGGCAGAGCTATACACCTCCAGAATTGTCTCGCTGCACGGTATTCCGCAATTGATATATTCAGACCGTGGAAGCATTTTCACTTCTAAGTTCTGGGACTCCTTCTAGAAGGCCATGGGCACCAACATTCGCTTTAGCACAGCTTTCCATCCTCAAACAAGTGGCCAAGTCGAGCGAGTCAATCAAATCCTCGAAGACATGCAAAGGTATTGTGTCATCTCTTTCGGTATGAAGTGGGAAAATTGTCTTCCATATGCCGAGTTCTCCTACAACAACAGCTTCCAAGCAAGTTCAGGCAAGGCCCCATTTGAAATTCTCTATGGCAGAAAGTGTCGTACTCCTCTCAATTGGTCCGAGACTGGTGAACGCCAACTTCTTGGCAACGACTTGATCACAGAAGCTAAAGAAATGTGTAAAGTCATCCGTGAAAATCTCAAAGCCATGCAATCGCGTCGGAAGAGTTACTATGATAGCAAGCACCGTGACTTGGCTTTCGAGATCAGAGACCATGTCTACCTCCACGTCTCTCCAATGAAAGGCACTCGACGCTTCGGTATCAAAGGGAAGCTTGCCCCGAGATACGTGGGTCCTTTCAAGATCATTGGCAAAAGAGACGATCTCTCCTATCAACTCGAGCTTCCGTCCAACTTCGCAAATGGGAATAATGTGTTTCACGTGCCACAGCTTCGCAAGTGCTTCAAGACCCCCGAGCGCACTATCAACTTTGAAGAGATTGACCTCCAAGAAGATTTGTCTTATCATGAGCATCCCATTGCTATTCTTGAAGAAACCGAGCGCAAGACTCGCAATAAGTCAATCAAATTCCTAAAAGTGAAGTGGTCGCACCATTCCGACCGAGAAGCCACCTGGGAGCGCGAGGATCACATCCGTTCTGAATATCCGGAGTTCTTTCAGTCCTAGATCTCGGGACGATATCCTCTTGTAGTGGTGGAGTGTTGTAACACCTAGGATGTAACTTTCCATAATTGTAACTCCAACTCTTGCCATTTTCGCCTATGTGATATGATATTTCCTTCGTGGTTGGGTTTTTGTCTTTCGTTTTGCAATTTGTTCATGTCATGCATTTCATCTCATGCCATCATGTGCATCTCATTTGCATTCGTGTTCGTCTCATGCATCTGGTCTTTTTCCCCGTTGTCCGTTTCGCGATCCGACACTCCCACATGCACCCATTGCACCCCTCAAATCTCGTTTCGTGAGCGGGAGAAAAACATTCTCGGAATGGGTCGAGATTTGTCGAGTGGCCTTGGTACATCACCGGTAGGCCTCCTGTCAAATTTCGTTCCATTTGGAGGTCGTTTGATGCCCCAATGGTGAACCGTGTAACCGCAAAAGCCCCTCTCTTGTTGCAGTCCAACACCCCTCTAAAACAGCCCACTAGCCCATCTAAACCCCCTCCATGCTCTTCGTCGTTGGATCACGATCGTGTGGGCAAAACCCGCACCTCATTTGGACACTCCGAGCTCCCCCTACCTATAAATATGTGTCTCCCCCATTTTGCAGTCCAAACCCTAACCTTCGTCCCTCCGCGCCGCCGGACACATCTCCCCCACCAACGGACGTGTCCGACGGCCTCCTCCGCTACTACATGTCAGCCCGTGGTTGGCCGAGCCGCCCCGCACCCACTTCGCTGCGCCGGCCCGCCGGGGCCCAGGCGGGCCCTCCCGGCCCGAAGCGACGCCTGCGTCGCCCGGTCGTCCCCGCCGCCTCCCGCCACCAAGCGCTGCCGCCAACGCTCGCCACCGACGCCCTTCACGCCGCCGTCCACCAAGCCTACCGCCGATCGTCGCCGCCCGACGCTCCGCTGCCGCGCACCTCGCCACCTCCGCCGCTCCTTGTCGTCGGCTCAAGCTCCGGCCCGGGATCCGGCAAACCCCCCCCCCTCCCAGTCCGGACATCTCCTTTCTCTCCGGTGAGGCTCCGAGGACTACTCCGACCCGACCTCGGTTCGCGTGCCCGAGCAAACCCTAGATCCGGAGGTTGACCCCGTTTCTTTCTCCAAGTCCCTAACATTTTGGTACCCTATTCATCATGCCATATCTCCATGCTCATAGCTCCGTTTTGCGCATATGATATATCCAAATGTTCATCTCCTGATGCTCTTCATGTTAGTGTCACTTGCATGCATTTTACTATCCATATTGATGCCTAAATCCTTGTTGCAAAAGTGCTCTGTGATGTTGTCTGCTGGAATTTAACAGAACTTGATGATTTGTCATTTTCGTTGCATTGTGTATGTGCATCCTATGAGCATGATGTCTACACGTGTTATGAGCTCCATCATTCCATATTTACGGAGGTGAAAGCCTTGTATTTTTAGAAGTTATGTGGTGACTAGCACAAGCATTCAAAGTAGGCTATGTGATGTTGCTGATTTCAGACACGGAATATTTTGCTAAGTCTTTTCCTGTTACATTTTGATGCCATGTAAACTTGTTGCTACCATGAGATCCATGCACATTTTGAGATAGTTCAGTAAGAGTGTTTTGAAGATGTGGTATTGATATATCCATTTATTCCTCTGGTTGCAATTATGGAGTAATCTTGCTTGTCATTACCATGCTCTATTTTTGCTCAATATTGTTTCTGGCAGATTGTTAACATGAGTTTCAGTTTTGCCATGTGTTTTGCTAGTGCTACATGTACCCTATGAACTTGCTCTTGCCATGCTTAACTTTTTGAACATGTCTACTTAATTTTGGTTACCTTGTTATGCCATGAAATGCTTTATGGTGAGTGGCATGAGCTTACAAAGTTGCTATCATGAATCTGTTTCTGCCATGCTCTGTTTTTCTTTTAAGTCTAAAACTGTTCATATAACTTGCCATGTTTGCATGGGTGCCACATCATTTTCCATGCATCTTTGGGTAAAGTTCAGTAAGGTAGTTTTGTTCTATGCCTTTAGTACTCGCATGCCATACCTTCGTTTTCCATGATATGTTCATGTAGCATGTTGTTTGCTAGCTCTAAACATTGCTATATGATGTTGTTTATGACATGTTTAGTATTTTCTCAAAGTCTGTGAAGTTGATATCATTTGCATCTTTGCCATGCCATTTTGAGCTTGTTCTAGTGAGAACTAGCAGGAGCTCAGTGTTCGTGATTTGTAGAGCTTCACCTGTACTTTATGGTCATGTGCTTTGTTGCTATGTTGGAGTGTTGTAGCATAGTTTCTTGTTGCATTCTAAGTGCTATGATGGTGTTAATCGCAGATTTGCATCATTCTTGTTTTGCTTGTCATTTGCAAACCGTGCATCTGTTTCCGGTGATCCTTATATCGATTTCGACCGAAATCACCCCATCCTTCCAGCGGCATACTTGTTTTGACAAGTTGATGCCTTGATCATCTTTTGCCTTCCAGTGTACCCATATGCATTGCACATCATATCTTGCATTCCATGCCATGTATTGCATCATATTGCTTGTGCATTGCACCGTGATTTATTGTTTGTTCCGTTGCATGTGTTCTTGCTTTGGGTAGAGACGGGAGACGAGTTCGTGAATGAGGAACCTGTTGAGTACTCTAACGAGGAGCAAGCTTTCGACAACTCTGAGAACTTTGCAGGCAAGATGATCATTACCCTCGATATCACTTCTATCTTTACTTGCTAGTTGTTCGTCCTATCGATATGACGCGCTACCTACCACTTGTTATATCATGCCTCCCATATTGCCATGTCAAGCCTCTAACCCACCTTCCTAGCAAACCGTTGTTTGGCTAAGTTACCGATTTTGCTCAGCCCCCTCTTATAGAGTTGCTAGTTGCAGGTGCCTTGCAGGTCGTTCCATGTTGGAATATGGATATGTTGGGATATCACATTATCTCTTATTTAATTAATGCATCTATATACTTGGCAAAGGGTGAAAGGCTTGTCCTTTTTCTCGGTGTTTTATTCCACTCTTGCCGCCTTAGTTTCCGTCATACCGGTGTTATGTTCCTTGATTTTGCGTTCCTTACGCGGTTGGGGTTATGGGACCCCCTTGATAGTTCGCTTTGAATAAAACTCCTCCAGCAAGGCCCAACCTTGGTTTTACATTTGCCTAACAACCTAAGCCTTTTTCCCTTGGGAGTTGCAAACCCAAGGTTCATATTTATTTTAACCCCCCCCCCTCCCCCGGGCCAGTGCTCCTCCGACATGTTGGTCCGAACTGGGCGATGTCCGGCGCCCCCCTGGGCAACCAGGGTCTCAGCTAACCCGACGTCTAGCCCATCCGGTGTGCCCTGAGAACGAGATACATGCGACTCCTATCGGGATTTGTCGGCACATCGGGCGGTCTTGTTTTACCATTGTCGAAATGTCTTGTAACCGGGATTCCGAGACTGGTCGGGTCTTTCCGGGAGAAGGAATATCCTTCGTTGATCGTGATAGCTTGTGATGGGCTAAGTTGGTACACCCCTGCAGGGTATAAACTTTCGAGAGCTGTGCCCGCTGTTATGTGGCAGATGGGAATTTGTTAATATCCGGTTGTAGAGAACTTGACACTTCACTTAATTAAAATGAATCAACCGTGTGTGTAACCGTGATGGTCTCTTTTTGGCGGAGTCCGGGAAGTGAACACGGTTTGGGTTATGTTTGAACGTAAGTAGTTTCAGGATCACTTCTTGATCACTTCTAGCTTAATGACCGTTGCGTAGCTTCTCATCTTACTCTTATTTGCGTATGTTAGCCACCATATTTGCTTAGAGCTTGCTGCAACTCCACCTCATAACCTTGTCCTACCCATAAGCTTAAATAGTCTTGATCTCGCGGGTGTGAGATTGTTGAGTCCTTGTGACTCACGGATACTTCCAAAACAGTTGCAGGTGCCGATGATACCAGTACAGGTGATGCCGCCGAACTCAAGTGGGAGTTCAACGAGGACCTTGGTTGTTACTACATGTCGTTTCCTGATGATCAGCAGTAGAGCCCAGTTGGGACGATCGGTGATCTAGAAGTTGGGTTTATCTTCTTTTTCATTTGGTTGTCCGTAGTCAGACTATGAGTGTATCCTGATGATGTATGACTTATTTGAGTATTGTGTGATGTGGCGAGTGTAAGCCAACTCTATTTATCCCTTTTTCTTACATTACATGGGATGTTGTGAAGATGACCCTTCTTGCGACAAAACCACTATGCGGTTATGCCTCTAAGTCGTGCCTCGACACGTGGGAGCTATAGCCGCATTGTGGGCGTTACAGTATGGTGGAAACTCATGGCAAGAAACTAGGTTTGAGGGTTTTTGGATGCACAACTAGTATCTCTACTTAGTACGAATTTTTGGCTAGCAAAAGATCCTAAGCAAACACCACATGTTGGAGGATCCATAACAATATAACTTCTATGCAAATATACACAACCATAACTCATTACGTTGTCTTCCTTGTCCAACTTCAACTAATTTGCTCGAGTTTGAAGATAATTAATGGGTATTCACAATCATAGAAGATGGCCAAGATAATATATTTGCATGTGAAAGTTCTCTTCCTTATACTAATCATTCCTGAATTGCTTGTATGACCAATCTTGTGATTGTCAAGCTTCAAAAGATTTCACTTTCTAAACCCGATATGAAGCTACCACTAGGCATGATATGAACATATAATTTCAACTTCATGATATTCAATTCATTCAACAATTTACTCGTAGGATATGAGTGAAGCACAAGAGTAAATGACAAACTACTCCAAAAAGATATAAGTGAAGATCAAGGGAGTAGTTAAGTAATGGGTAGCCAACTGTGGACTCTCTCTTATTTAAAAACTTCCAAATCTAAGTATTTTATTAAAACAGCAAGCAAGACAAAATAAAATTACATTCCGAGAATAGCACACATCATGTGAAGAAGCAAAAACTTAGGCTCAACCGATACTAGCCGATCATTGTTGAAGAAGAAAGGTGGGATGCCTACCAAGCATCCCCAAGCTTAGATGCTTGAGACTTCTTTAAATATTATCTTGGGATGCCTTGTGCATCCCCAAGCTTGAGCTTTTGTGCCTCCTTAATTCCTTTTATATCACGGTTTCCCTAAATCTTAAAAACTTCATCCACACAAAACTCAACAAGAACTCGTGAGATAAGTTAATATAAATCAATGCATTAACCTTATCATTCTCTACTATAGCAAATCACTAAAATTATTATTTAACATTGCATACTAAATGCCTTTGTATATTTACTACTTCTATCCTCAAATAGAATCGTTAAACACGCGAACATATGCAAATAATGCAAACATAACAGCAATCTGCCATAACAGGACAATCTGTAATGGATGAAGAAGTATCCATACTTATTTAACTTATAAAATTATGAAAATTTAACACACTGCAGAAAATTTATCAGAGCTTGTTGTGAAAAAAAATTCAAAATTTTATCACATTCTGACTTTTCTCGGGAATTTTTGCAACAGCGACAAACTTTCTGTTTTGAAACAGCAACTCATATACTTGCAAAATAAGCATGGTAAAGGCTATCCTTGCCACTTTTATTGAAATAAAAGATACAAAACATTATTATAAATAACAGCAAGCAAATCCTAGAAAAATAAAATGGCGTTCCAAGAAAAACACATATCATGTGACGAATCAAAATATAGCTCCAAGTGAGGTTACCGATAATGTTGGGGACAAAAGAGGGGATGCCTTCCGGGGCACCCCAAGCTTAGTTGCTTGGGTCTTCCTTGAATATTACCTTGGGGTGCCTTGGGAATTCCCAAGCTTAGGATCTTGTCACTCCTTATTCTCCTCATATCGACATCTCACCCAAAACTTGAAAACTTCAATCACACAAAACTTAACGGAACTTCGTGAGATAGGTTAGTATGATAAAGGCAAATCATTAACTTTGGTACTGTCAAAGACAAGATTAAAAATTGTTATCACACAATTCCTACTGTACCTTATCATTTCCACAATTTATATTGAGCAATATAAGCCATAGAAACTAGGAAACAAGCAAACTATGTATTGAAAACAGAATCTGTCAAGAACAGAATAGTCTATAGTAATTTGTACTCCAACCATACTTCTGCTACTCCAAAAATTCTGAAAAATTAGTACAACGTATGTAATTTGTACATAAATCATCTGTAAAACATTCAGATCAACATCACGTTCCAGTGAATTTTTAAAATCCCTAGATTGGGTGCAAAAGTTTCTGTTTTTGCATAGAATCAAGTCAAGTATCATCCACGCTATCTCAAAGGGTTCACTTGGCACTTCATTGCAACAAAGGCTATAAAACATGATTACTACAGTATCCTAATCATGTGAACACACAAAAATAGTAGGTTTATATGTTGGGTTGTCTCCCAAACAGCGCTTTTCTTTAATGCCTTTTTAGCTAGGCATGATGATTTCAATGATACTCACATAAAAGATAAGAGTTGAAACATAAAGAGAGCATCATGAATCACATGGCAAGGACACTTAAGCCTAACCCACTTCCTATTCATAGGGATTTTGTGAGAAAACAATTTATGGGAACAATAATCAACTAGCATAGGAAGGCAAAACAAGTGCAACTTCAAAACTTTCAACACATAGAGAGGGAACTTGATATTATTGAGATATGTAAAAGCATATGTTCCTCTCTTATAATAATTTTCAATAGCATCATGAATGAATTCAACAATATAACTATCATATAAAGCATTGTTTTCATGATCCACAAGCATAGAAATTGTATTACTCTCCACATAAGCAAATTTCTTCTCAACAATAGTGGTGGGAGCAAACTCAACAAAATAACTACCATGTGATTGAAAATTAAAATCATGATGACAAGTTGCATGGTTATCATTATTCAGTATAGCATACAGGTCATAACCATAATCATCATAAATAGGAGGCATGCTATCATCATAATAATTTTCCTCATCAAAACTTGGGGGACAAAAAATATCAACTTTATCAAACATAGCATCCCCAAGCTTGTAGCTTTGCATATCATTAGCATAATGGATATTCAAAGAATTCATACTAGCAACATTGCAACCAAGCTAATCACTTATAGATTTTATGTCAAACATTTTATCGAATTATTCTTCTATCAATTGAGCACAGTTTTCCGATCCATCATTTTCAAGAAAGACATTGTAAAGATGAACAATATGAGACCACGTCAATTCCATTTTTTGTAGTTTTCTTTTATAAAACAAACTAGTGATAAAACAAGAAACTAAAATATTCAATTGCAAGATCTAAAGATATAACTTTAAGCACTCACCTCCCCAGCAACGGCGCCAGAAAAGAGCTTGATGTCTACTACACAACTTGTTCTTGTAGACTCGTGTTGGGCCTCCAAGCGCAGAGTTTTGTAGGATAGTACCAAATTTCCCTCAAGGGGATGACCTAAGGTTTATCAATCCTTGGGAAGCATAGGATGAAGATGGTCTCTCTTGAACAACCCTGCAACCAAATAATAAAGAGTCTCTTGTGTCCCCAACACACCAAATACAATGGTAATTTTTATAGGTGCACTAGTTCGGTGAAGAGATGGTGATACAAGTGTAGTAATGATAGTAGATATTGATTTTTGTAATAGGAACAATAAAAAACAGCAAGGTATAGCAATTGATAAAACAAATCACAAGCGGTATTGCAATGCTTGAAAATGAGGCCTAGGGTCCGTACATTCGCTAGTGCAATCTCTCAACAATGCAAATCTAACTAGATCCTATAACCATCCCTCAACGTGTGATGAAGAATCACTCCAAAGTTCTTATCTAACAAAGAACATAAGAATAAATTGTTTGTAGGGTAGAAACCACCTCAAAGCTATTCTTTCCGATCAACCTATCCTAGAGTTCGTACTAAAATAATACCAATCTATTCTTTCCGATCGATCTAACCAAGAGTTTGTACTAAAATAACACCATATGATACACATCAACCAACTATAATGTCACCTAGATACTCCAATGTCAGTGCGAGTATCCGTGAGTTGATTATATGATATGCATCAAACAATTTCAGATTCATAATACTCAATCCAACACAAAGAACCTCAAAGAGTGCCCCAAGATTTCTACCGGGGAAACAAAATACTAGAATGTGCATCAACCCCTATGCATAGATTACCCCAATGTCACCTCGGGAATCCGTGAGTTGAGTGCCAAAACATATCTCAAGTGAATCAATATAATACCCCATTGTCACCATGGGTATTCATATGCAAGACATATGTCAAGTGCTCTCAAATCCATAAAAGTATTCAATCTAATAAAAAGAAATCTCAAAAGGAAAACTCAATTCATCACAACAAGATAGAGAGGGAGAAAAACCATATGATCCAACTATACTAACGAAGCCCGCGATACATCAAGATTGTGCCATCTCAAGAATACAAGAGAGAGAGAGAGATTAAACACATAGCTACTGGTACAAACCCTCAGCCCCGAGGGTGGACTACTCCCTCCTCGTCATGGTGGTCGCCGAGATGATGAAGATGGCCACCGGTGATGATTTTCCCCTCCGACGGAGTGCCGAGATAGGGTCTAGATTGGTTTCTCATGGCTACAGAGGCTTGCGATGGAGGAACTTCTGTTCTAGGGTTCTCTCCGAGGGTTTTGGAACATTTGGCAATTTATAGGGCGAAGAGGCGGTGCGGGAGGCCACCGAGGTGGGCACAACCCACGTGGGCGAGCCTGGGGCCCCAGGCGAGCCCCGGTGGGTTTTGTCCCCCCTCGGGGCTCCCCTCTGGCACTTCTTTGGCCCACTAGATGTCTTCTGGTCCAAAAAAATCTCCAAAAAGTTTCATTGCGTTTGGACTCCATTTGGTATTGATTTTCTGCGATGTAAAAAACAAGCAAAAAAACAACTGGCACTGGGCACTATGTCAATAGGTTAGTCCCAAAAAATGATATAAAGTTGCTATAAAATGATTGTAAAACATCCAAGAATGATAATATAACAGCATGAATACTTAATAAATTATAGATATGTCGGGGACGTATCAGCGGCGGCGGCGACCTACCAATTGTTTCGAGCGAGGGAGGGGTGGTGTGTGTCTGTGTGAGCAGAGGTTTTGGGGAGTGTGTGGTGTGTGTGGTGGTGGGCAAGGTGGTGTTTGAGGAAATACCGCAGCAACTGAAAAGTTTACTAGGTGGGGGTAAAATGTCGGGCTACTGAAAATTTTGATTAAGGGCGAGCAGATATTTTTGAGATTGCGAGGGATGCAGAGGCGGGAGTAAAATGTCAGCGCTACTGAAAATTTGAATCAAGGGATTGAAGCAGAGCAGGAGTAACAGACATCGCACACGGTCCGGACATACTAATCGTGTGCTATCAAACATTAAAACCTTCCAGGCGGTAGATATTTTCGAGATTATGAGGCAGTAGATATTTTCGAGACCGGGAGGCAAGCCTCGTGGAGCCCAATCTACTGTGCTAACGTGAGTGACTGCAGGGGCACGGGCGTGGCACACAAGTAGTCTGACCGAACTATGTCTGTTGCGTACCCAATCGCAGACGGTTTCTACATCCAACTTGTATGATGTTTATAAATTTTGTAAAAAGAATAACACGGGAGAGGGTCAGAACACGAACACACTTGCATGTCACTTGTACAACAAGGTCCTAAACAAACGGTTTTTAACCCCTTTCCGCGACGGCATTTGGAACCATCACCAAGTGAGTGTGGGCGATAGGGGGGTCCTTCCCACACGACCCAGAAACCGTCGGGGATATGCCCTCCTGGCACACACGTTCGGCAAAATGAGGTCGTGTGCGACCGGCGAGCGCTCAAATACGGAAATACGTACAGTAGAGCTAAAATACAATTATATGGCGAAATTGTTTTTGGTCGCAAGTACATCCCACACAGTCAGTCCCCACTGAACGTTTCCGTTCGTATGTACATCCCACACAGTTGTTCCAAGGAAAACTTTTTTGTTCACAGGTACATCACACACAATTTTTCTCGTTAAATCACTTACGCTATTGAATATATCACACACGGTCCGTGGAAGAAACTGTGTAGCAAAGGCTGTCCATCACACACAGTTTTTATGTGGTAAACGTTTGCATAAGGTGGCCTAACGCAAACAGTTTTGAAGAGAAAGTCGTGTGTGATTGTTCATTGATCCAACACTGTTTATTCCTATAAACTGTGTGCGTTGCCTGAGGTCATCGCCCACGGTATTTTTTCAACGGCCATTTGCAATAGCAAAACCCAATTAACAGGCTAATTCACCATTAGTAGGATAATTATCCGATTATTCATAATCCATTTATTAATCTAATTGACATTTCATATTAAGCACACAATATATTTCATTTTCATAATTGAAATACATCAGAGTACAACATCATATAGCTTCAGCACTCAGCTACCCCACTACGCAACTACACCAGGACCAAGTTTCACATGCAACATCTATAACCTTTCGAAATTAGCATCATAGACGGTACATAGACGGATGTATCTTATGTGGAAAACTGCTGAAGCAGAAGGCGAATATTGAGCCTTCATTGATGTTGAAGTTCTTTGTAACTTTAGGCCAGTGCCTGTGGATGATTGACTGTCCATCCTTCGTCCTCTTCAGGAACACTTCAATATTGAACCGTGGGTGTGTATGAATACCTTCCTCGCCTCCTTACCATACAGGTGGTTTGAGAGGTAATCATCAGTGAACTGCTTTGGAAAGGCCTGAAAACAAGGATGTGCATAAATATCTTCTCTATATTGGAAATGGGGCAAAGGAATAAAAAAAGACAAGGCATAATAGTTAGTACCATCCTATTCTTCTTAATTGTGCAGACAAAGATCTTGTTGTTTTTTGTCGCTAATTTCTTTATCCTAACAATCTTTCTGAGTTTCTTGACTTGACTGATACTCATGGACAACTCATTTCCCCATATGCAAAAAGGGTCGAACAGTGTGTCAAAGCCTCTGATAGTAGGACCTACATGTGCAAGACCAAATTGTTAAAAACCTAAATATTAGAATGGTTCCTGCAATTGCATAATAATGTGCTATTAGACAATGGACCATGCATGTGCTAACCTCGATTGTAAACCTTAGTGCTTCCCATTGTTTCCTTGCAACACATATAAGGTAGTTAGTCACCAGGTTAAGTAAGGGTTCGCATACTATCAGTAAAATATGTTGATGAAAAATAAGCACATTGCAGATTCATCAGATTAATTCAAGCCACACGAAAAACCCATTTATACAAACTAAGCATGATTAAGAACTAGGAAATATAGCACTTGTATGTGTTTCTCATGTATTAAGTGCAGCCAAATTTGATTTATTCCTCACATGCACAACAATACAAAATTCTACCCACGACAATTGGACATCGCATTGCAGAATTGAACCAAGAAATTAACTAAAGATCACAACAAATGAACCAAATATTAACTGAGCACCACATTGCACAATATAACATACTCCTAATAGAAGATCGGACATACTCCTAATAGAAGATCAGACAGTGAAGGAAAGGCAGGAGCAGCACACGCAATGGGTAAACTGAGCATGCTTAACCGGCGTAGCTAGCAAATGGCAAGGTGCTCCTTCAAGATCTGGGGGTCGGCACGAATGGCAGCCATCGCGACCTCATCCGCATGTGCGACCACGATCTGCTTCTCCGCTGCCAAATGCTCCTTGATGTCCTGGCTATACTGCGTGCACCATGGCTTAGGTCGGTGCTTATTTGGTGGAGGGGTCGATGATTTGGGTGGAAGGTGCCGCGCTCGCACCGGCGGTCGGGGCATGTGGGATGTGGAAGGAGGAGGAGGATGGGGGTCGGGTGTGGATTACCTGCCTAGATAGGCGAGCCAAGGAGCGTGAAGGAGGGTCGTCGGCGAGGAGGCGGCAGCGCTGCAAGCAAGGAGTGAAGGTTTCAACTTGGAAAGGAAGGTGGGAAGAGGGGAAATGTGGCTTTTGGTAAGGGAAGGGGCGGGGAGGTAGATATTTCCGCAGAAGCCGAAAATTTGGAATCGCTTCAGCGAAAAAACTGGCGCGCAAAGTGTCATCAGACACGGTCCCTTATTCAAAACTATGTACGATCCGTGAACATCACAAACAATTCAGATAGCTTAACCCGTGTGTGTTGAGTGTAAATGTCAAAAATTTTGGTTCGAATTTCCCTCGTTATAGTGGTCATCCACGTCATTGCATAATTTGGGTACACAAAGGAGACTAACTTCTTAATCGAGCAAGTTCAGCAATTAAACAGAGCTAGCTGACCTAAACATTACTCTAACAAATTAAAGACCGGCGCTCTTAATGAAACAAAACAAAGAGTACTACTACGGCTGGTGCTCGTCGATCTCCACCGCCGCCTCCATGTCCAGCTCGCGCCCGACGGTCTCTTGGGGAAAGGGCTCCATGGCATCAATTGCACGATACTCGACAAGCATCTCGCCATCCGCGTACGCCATATCTTTGGAATAGGCCGCCATGATCTGGGTGTGGGAGACCGTGATCTGGGCTCTGGCGGGCTCCGTCGTGGCAAGGTATGCCGCGCGGGAACGAACGCCTGCTCGAACTCTCTCGGCGATTGCCAGCTCTTCGGCTGTGGGTTGCCGACCATTGTCAGAGAAGCTTCGTTCGATTTGTGCGGTGACCGCCATGAGCTGGGCGTGGACGGCCTCGACATGGTAGTGGGCGGCCTCCGTCAGGGCTAAGGCCACCGTTGCAGAACGGACAGCTGTTGTGCCGCTCTCGCAGTTGCTATCCCTGAGGCAGATGGTGTTGCTGCCGCCTGAGAAGCAACTGCGGCCATTTGGGCTGCCTTGGCTGCCCGGACGCAGACTGCGGTCGCCCTCACAAAGCTTGTTAGCACGCGCCTGGCGGATGCGTACGCGCTCTCACCGGAGTGGGCCACCGAAGTTGCCCTAACAACGTGGGTCCACGTCCCCATATTTCACCGGCGATGAATGAACGGTGAAATGATATTTGGGGAGTGAGCAAGTGTGCTTGACACGCCGGCTGTGGACTGTAGCCGATGCACCTTGTCTCGTAAGCCATAGGCATACTATACACCGACGGTGCTCCAAGATATTTTGTGCTGCATCTCACACGGTTGGTGATAATAAACTGTGTGTGATCTACTTGATTTATCGTCTTGATTTGAATTACGTAATGGGGTCACAGCTACAAAGGATGGTGCTTGAACTGTTAGAACTTTTATCTGAAGTGAACATGCAACTATAGGTGTGTCGTCAAAAAATTGGAATTATTCAGGGTTCATTTGGACGTTTTTATATATTAACTTGGTTTTGTAGGCATTTCACGTGCATAATTCTAATTTCAACTACATGCACATGCTCCAGTGCATATAAACGGGTTACAAAATCAAATATGTGTCCTTGGTTGGATGCTTGGGTCACATGCAAGAAATGGGAATGAATGTCACACAACCTGCCACAGTCACTCGGCCGCAAACATTGAGATACCTGGTTTTTAAATTCTATTAAATCCAAAACTCGTTTGAAATTCTTGAAACTTGGCATGCTATCATGGAGCGGCATCAACATGCCATGGTAAAAAAGTTGTCCATTTGGGGCAGGTTTGGGTATAAGCTTCTGACAAACCAGAGCTTCTCACAACAAGTGTGATGGTTTCGGTAGGGAATGTGCCACCTTTGGGGACGAAACGATATCCGTTGCCTCTTATTGCTTTCAAAAAATTTAGAGTGTCAACATAGAACAACAGGAGTGTTGTGTTCAATTTTGGAATTTTTTGGGGTTCGTTTGGACATTTTTATACATTAACTGGGTTTTCCAGGCATTTTATGCGCATAATTCAAATTTTAACTACATGCACATGCTCCAGTGCATATAAATTGGTTGAAAAATCAAATATGTGTCATTGGTTGCATGCTTAGGTCCCATGCAAGAAATGAGAATGAATGTCACACACCCTGCCACCGTTACTCGGCCGCAAACATTGAGATACCTGGTTTTTAAATTCTAGTAAATCCGAAACTCGTCTGAAATTCATGAAACTTGGCATGCTATCACGGAGCGGCATCAACATGTCATGGTAAAAAATTTGTCCCATTTGGGGCAGGTTTGGGTATAAGCTTCTCACAAACCAGAGCTTCTCACAACAAGCATGATGGTTTCGATAGGGAACGTGCCACCTTTGGGGACGAAACGATATCCGTTGCCTCTAATTTCTTTCAAAAAAATTTGAGTGTCAACATGGAACAACAAGAGTGTTGTGTTCAATTTTGGAATTTTTCGGGGTTCGTTTGGACATTTATATACATTAACTGGGTTTTTCAGGCATTTTATGTACATAATTCAAATTTGAACTACATGCACATTCTCCAGTGTATATAAATTGGTTGAAAAATCAAATTTGTGTCCTTGGGTGCATGCTTAGGTCACATGCAAGAAATGGGAATGAATTTCAAACACCAGGGCACCGTTGATTGCCAGTAAAACATTGAGATGCATGGTTTTTAAATTCTAGTAAATCAAAAACTCATCTGAAATTCATGAAACTTGGCATGCTATCATGGAGCGGCATCAACATGCCATGGTTAAAATTTTGTCCCATTTGGGACAGGTTTGGGAATATGCTTCTCACAAACCGGAGCTTCTCACAACAAGCATTATGGTTTTCGGTAGGGAACGTCCCACCTTTGGGGACGAAACGATATCCATTGCCTCTTATTTCTTTCAAATTTTTTTCTCGTGTCAACATAGAACAACAGGAGTGTTGAGTGAATTTTTGTGATTTTTCAGGGTTCGTTTGTACATTTTTATGCATTAACTGAGTTTTCAATGCATTTATGTGCATAATTCAAATTTGAACTACATGCACATGCTCCAGTGCATATAAATTGGTTGAAAAATCAAATATGTGTCCCTGGGTGCATGCTTCGGTCCCATGCAAGAAATGGGAATGAATTTCAAACACCAGGGCACCGTTGATTGTCGGCAAAACATTGAGATGTCTAGTTTTTAAATTCTAGTAAATCCAAACCTCGTCTGAAATTCATGAAACTTGCCATGCTGTCATGGAGCGGCATCAACATGTCGTGGTAAAAACTTTGTCCCATTTGGGGCAGGTTTGGGTATATGCTTCTCACAAACCGGAGCTTCTCACACCAAGCATGATGGTTTTCAGTAGGGAACGTCCCACCTTTGGGGACGAAACGATATCCATTGCCTCATATTGCTTTCAAATTGTTTCTCATGTCAACATAGAACAAAAGGAGTGTTGTGTGAATTTTTGTGATTTTTCGGGGTTCGTTTGGACATTTTTATGCATTAAGTGAGTTTTCAATGCATTTATGTGCATAATTCAAATTTGAACTACATGCACATGCTCCAGTGCATATAAATTGGTTGAAAAATCAAATATGTGTCCCTGGGTGCATGCTTCGGTCCCATGCAAGAAATGGGAATGAATTTCAAACACCAGGGCACCGTTGATTGTCGGCAAAACATTGAGATGTCTAGTTTTTAAATTCTAGTAAATCCAAACCTCGTCTGAAATTCATGAAACTTGCCATGCTGTCATGGAGCGGCATCAACATGTCGTGGTAAAAACTTTGTCCCATTTGGGGCAGGTTTGGGTATATGCTTCTCACAAACCGGAGCTTCTCACACCAAGCATGATGGTTTTCAGTAGGGAACGTCCCACCTTTGGGGACGAAACGATATCCATTGCCTCATATTGCTTTCAAATTGTTTCTCATGTCAACATAGAACAAAAGGAGTGTTGTGTGAATTTTTGTGATTTTTCGGGGTTCGTTTGGACATTTTTATGCATTAAGTGAGTTTTCAATGCATTTATGTGCATAATTCAAATTTGAACTACATGCACATGCTCCAGTGCATATAAATTGGTTGAAAAATCAAATATCTGTCCTTGGGTGCATGCTTAGGTCCCATGCAAGAAATGGGAATGAATTTTAAACACCAGGGCACCGTTGATTGCCGGCAAAACATTGAGATGCCTGGTTTTTCAATTCTAGTAAATCCAAAAGTCGTCTGAAATTCATGAAACTTGGCATGCTATCATGGAATGGGACCCGACATGCTGTGGTATTTTTCGTGTCCATTTCGACAGAAGGCGCACTTGAATAATGACAGCCAACAAAGGCATTTTGAAAAAATAGCTACCACTTTAACATCTCAAACATTTGTATAATTCAAACCGTGTGTGCTATGTTAACCATTCACGTGACGCCACATGTCTTGGTTTTAATGGTTGTAGGAGGTTCCGTGCGGACAGCTACTCGACCTTGGCTGAACGGGAGGTGTGCGAGCGCCGTCCGGTGCATAGGCTGACCGAGAGGCATGCAAGCTGTCGTCGAGTGTGCAGTCTCACCAGGAAGAGTGCGAGCTATACGCTGTGCATGCTCATTGGGAAGCGAGCCCTTTGACTTCCATGGTCGCCCGCCTTGCTCGCATCCTCTCCATTAATGGCGCCCAAGCCGCAGTTTAATTTGCTTTTTAAATATAAAACACTCATCCCAAATGTTTTAGTTAGAACACCCGTATGCAAACCGATAGCTTCCCTAGGAAGCCAAGAGAAAATGTGCCGAGCAGGATTTCTGCAGCTCTTGATCGCAAAAGTTTTAGATAGAATAATCGTATGCAAAGTGAGAGCAGTGCAGGATTTGTGCATCCCTTCAACACAAACGTTTGTTTTGGATGACCCGTGTACAACCACGTACAAACAATTTAGTAAGATTTGCATCTGTCATATTGGGTATGTTGCCATTTATCAAACTGGAAAGATTTACATTTGTTGATCTAGTAACGTTCCCATTTGTCAATCCTTGTAACACTGCAATTTGTCAAAATATGCAGCTAGAAATCATTAGCTCTATCTAATTTTTGCAACTAAAATTCAGTAATTAAGCATAGATTTGATTCATAGATTAAGCATATGTTCTTAATTTATACAAACAGTTCAACTCGACGGCTGAACCGACCAAACTTCTCTCCAATTGTTGCCAACCACGTACTGAAATAGCTAGTTCAACTATATATATGTGTGTGTGTATGTGTGTGTGTGTGTATACTAGCTAATTTTAAGTATGTTGTACAGTTCGACCACACATCTATAGTTAGATGAACTGAACAAAATAGCCCCTAAATACTACTACTACCACGGAGGGGCTTTGTGCTACTTCCGACAGCCTCTCCTCTGCCGAGCGCGCTCACCCGCTCAGTAAGAAGAGGTAGAGGAGGAGGAGGGGCCTACCGACGAGCTGGACAAATGCAATACGGCGCCTGCCGCTGCTGCATGTTCAGCGACGCAGGACTCGCCGGTCATGAGGGTTTTTATAGCAGGCTAGTAAGCATTGGGATTTTGTGGGATTTCACCGAGTCGGGTGGGTAGCTTGCGCGGGAACCTGCAATGTTGCACAGGAACGGGCTCACCGACGATTCATTGGCTCCACCGTTTGGCCAAAAGAACGCCCCCGCGCGCTGTGCAAGCTTGCGCTGTAAGGCGTCTGCGGCAGCGGGGTGACAAGACGTGCCAGAGGAGGACGAGAGGACACGTACACATACAGTTAATAAAAAAAACGTTTGCGATTTAATTACCTACTATACCCTCGTCCTGGTTTATAAGTAGGATTTAACTAATAAAATACGAATGTATGTCGCCAAAGATTATATCGTTGGAGTCATGTTTGAACATAGTTTCCAGCTATACAATTTTTGTAACATGCATTAACATTTTTTTGGTTAAATTTAAGGTTATATACCAGCAAGCGTTTGCCCGCAACACACACGGCTTATTCCATCACAAACAGCTCGGATGGATCAACTGTATGCCACGTATCGCACACGCAACTCTAATCTGATTCGTGCTTGATGTCTCCGACATCGCTCGCACAGTTCATCTTATTTTCCACATATCACTGTGCCGTCCTCTGCTCGCGTCCCTCGGCAAGCTCTACTCGCCATTAGGCGCTGCAGCGCGATGTGCTCGCCGTTAGGTGCCGCGGCGCGCTCTGTCGCGTCCATTGGTGCGCTCTGCTTGCGTCTGTCGGCGCGCTCGGCTTGTGGACAACTTTTCCTTGCGCGTTCAAATGCTATATGCATATATATATATATGGTTGCTCGCCATTGAGGCAACCGCTGAGCGCTCTGCTCGTGTCCCTCTGCGCGCACTCTGCCAGCGGTTGGGCGTGTGCATGATCACGTCGGGGGCCCCATATGCATGTGGTTGCACACCGCGCGTTGCCACGCGATGCAGTTACGTGCGGCACGATGGAGTTACGCGCTGCAAATTAGAACTCCATCAGGGCCTGCCGATATTCCTGGTCGTCCGGCTCCCCCTTTAATTCTCGCGGCCATTATAACCTTAGTCTCTTCAACCTTTCGATCACGCCCCACAACACAACAAGCACACCCACGACGACACATAGAGAGGGGATGTCCAGTGGCGCTCCAATGGAGTTCGGCAAGCATAGAGTGGATACCCACGCGAGGGAGACGGATCTCTCGGTAGTGTACACAATCGACCCGGCTGTGGTGGACGACTACATCAACAGCGTTGAGCAGTTGCTTGCTGGAGACAAGTAGAAGGTGGTCGGCATCGACCACCAGTACACCGCCGGTCGTTCCGGCATAGATCAGAAGGTTGTCGTCGCCCAGTTGTGCGTGCGCCATCATGTCCTCATCTACCACTACTGCATGGCCACAGAGCCTTGCGACCGTTTCAGCAAGTTTGTCAACAACACCGACTACAAGTTCGCCACGGTGAAAACCAAAGACGATGTAAATGTGCTCAGCGTTACGGGCTTGGCCTGCAAGAACCTTGTCGAAATCTGTGACCACTACAGGGTCTGGGGAAGCACGAAGGACTCCCTGATCGAACTCGCCTCGGCCATCATCGACCCCTACTACGAAAAGATGAAGCAGGATTACCAGAGAACAAGCCCATATCCTGGCACAGGGCCTGGATGAACCTCACCTCAGGTTCGTGGCAAAGAGCGTGTACACATGCTACGAGATGCACAGGTGGATCGTTGACATGAGGAAGTGCCTCGTTACCCAAATCGACGAGCCCGGATCGAGCCACAAGTAGAGCAAGCGTCACAAGAAGTAGATGATGATCAGATGATCGTTTATGCTAGTTAATCATGCATGTAATATATACTTTACTTTATTGGTGTGTGGAAATGTCATGTGTGTAGTAGCCACCTATGTAATTATGCATGTGATAGTTTACTTTGGTGTGTGCAAATGCCATGGTTGTAGTAGCCACCTATGTAAGTGGATGTTTAATTTGATTATGCAAGCATGTCCTTATAAGTGTGTGTGTGTCTATATATATATATATACTAGTTGACCCATTGCGCCAAATGGCGCAGAGACCCGCTGAAGACATGTTGTCGATGAAAATAGTTTCATACTGCAAGAACCTTCAACTAAAGCCATGTTCGTGATGAAAATATTTTCCTTTACTAAGGACAGGCCATGTATATACAATCAGTTTAGTTCTGGTCTGCTAAATCCATATGCGCCTTGAAAAAAAACATGGTTTAATTTGCAGAGCCTCACGTGTTTCAAGTAAGAATAAGAACTACGAATCTTTTTGTGCGATTCAAACACATTTCTAGAGAGAGAGAGAGAAGCATACCCCTCTCTCATTATGATTATTATTAAAATGTATTAAATTAGAAATAGACAATTTCATTTACTTGAAGCACTCGAAGAAAGAGAACTTAGAAATACTTTTACACAATGCTCATTTAACCTGTGAAGGACTACGCAATGCTCATTTAACCTGTGAAGAACAAAAATATTTCACCATCTCCGAATGATGAACTAAACTAAATAAGAAATATATACAGTAAATTCATTCAAAGTAGAAAAGGGATACATGGTGTTATCTTAGTAAAAGAAATTACATCATTAGAAGAGAAAAGGGAAGAAAACCAAACATGAGATTGAGTTTTGAAAATATTTGACTGTGCTAGTAGAAGTAGGTTTTAGCAGCATTAGGGTAGCATGCATATTCTGTTATCTTATTCAGGTAACATAGAGCCAAATGGCGCAAGGTATATGACATACAACTTTACCACGAAGATGCGATGTGATATCTTCCTTGTCCTAATGTTCAAACATATTTGGAGATCAAACCCATAATTGGTGTCACCTGTCTTAATTAAAACCCAAGACACCTACCTTGTGCAACATGGCCTTTTACAATGGGAACAATTATTAGCACAAACAGAGTTCGGATATTACATGTTACATAAGACTTTAGCTTGAGAAACTGTCATGTTATAGGTGTATAAATTTTCTACTTTTAATCACAGCAGCAAACAAGAACCTTCTTAAATGGCAAACTCCCTTATGCATATCTGTTTCAAAATTCAACTTGTGAACACAGGCAAAACATTTTATCAATGCACACTAAAATATTGAACTCACATAATAGTCTAGTTGGGAATCCAAATGATTGACTTTGACACATCAGCATACACTCAAATCATAGAAAATTTGTTCTTTCCGGAAATGGAAACTAACATCAACAAGTTACATGCTCCATCCGCCCTTTGGACTGCTCTCTCCTCATGCCTCCCCTTCAATCACTCACCATATTAATAACACCTGAATACGAAAAACCACTTATGAATTATACAGGCATGCAAAATATTGTATATTGTGAAGCATAGCAATGCCACTAAGTAAGATGGGCACTCTCATATTTAAAAACAGAATATAATAAACTATGTATTAAAGAGATATGGTCTAGAATGGTCTAATATAAACCCATATATTTTCTATAAAAAGTTTCCTTTTTGTGAACTATAATGTCTTTAAAAGATAGGTCAAATTGTTAAAAACTGACATGTAAACAACAAACACAAACTATAGCCAGTCACCAGTCAGCAAAGCCCTATTTTTTGCAAGGCCAACATCACGGCAACCATCACTCATGGCCTGCCTTGGAGGCACGACGTGAAGGTTGCCAAAGGTCAGCGCTACTACAGGTGTTTCTATTCACATCATCAATAGTTCATGTATGGACCTATTAGGTAATTCCAAGTTTTCATTCAGATTTATCCTCTTCAAAGGATATGGGGTACACAGTAGCTGGACGGGGAGCTGCAGCCTAAGACAACCTGAATCAGCAAATATAGAAACTACCCTGTAGTTCTAAAGATCTGAAATACAACTGCATGGACAAAGTTTTGCTGCGAAAGAATCGTATGTGTATATACAGGAGCGTGTTGTTGATTCCACAGAGAAAATTTACCATCAGCTAAGTTGGTCCTTTCGTTGTGCATGAACTCATACACAAGTATGTTCTTCCTGTCTTGCTGACTGTAACCAGTGAATGTTACCAGGTTCCAATTACGTATTCCAGAAAGCAATGCTACCTAAAACATGTAGACCTTCACAGGAGACTACTCCCTTCGTCCCACAATAAGTGTCAACTCTAGTACAACTTTGTAACAGAGTTGAGACACTTATTTTAGGATGGAGGGCGCACATGTAAGCCAGCCAACTCATCAGGACAACATCGGTAAGAAAAGAAATGCATGAGCATATGGTACATTGTCATGCAACGATGCAATCATAGCATGATATGGCTGTTCAGTAGACCATTACAACAGACCACAAGAGGGGATGTGCAGATACAGAATGCAAAGGAAATTTCAAAAAGCAGGAACTGAAATTGCAGAAACATAAAAGAAGGATTACTACTAATCTAAGATAGTGAGGAAACAATTGTCATATGCTCAAAGCACATTAATAGGTCATTGGATAAAGAAAAAAACAGAATAGTCAAACATATCAGGATCTTTTTTCACAACAGGACCAAACCATACTATAAAAGCAGAAACAAGTAAACACATGAGAAGGTGCACATAAATTTAACTACTTGGCATAACATAACATAAGTTCATCATCTAACAACAAGAGCCTACACCGGTATATAATTACAGAAGATATTATGTATGCAGATATGATGATATATAACCCTATTCGATTATTCAATTTGATGTGATGCTAAGAAGCACACATCTGAGCCGTCTATTTCTTTTCTCAAAGAAAATAACACCAGGTTTATTTTTAGTAAGAAGTGCAACAACAATCATGCCTCAGTTGATAAATAATAAAGGAGTACTCGGAATATATACAAACTTGACTCAAAGAGCATTGTATTGTCCATTTTGAACATAAATCAAGCAAACCAACATGGGCTCTCCACAAAAACTGCACTATAATTCTTGAGATGGGCTGAAAGAACAAGGCAAGTAACCTGCAACCAAATAAGAGGATGCCATAATTGCTAGTGAGGCCTGCCCCAAAACCTAAGTTGCGCTGTTACCTACCCCTATTCTGTACATATAGTGGAAAAGTGTCCAACCAGCAGCATATTCAAAATCTACAGCTCCTTGGAAGAAGGCCCTTCTCCATAGTAACTAAGCAAGCTTACGAAGGTCTTGTGATTTTATTTGAACAAGGCTATTATGTGGAAGTAAAACCATTCTAATAACTATGGAGCTGCAAAGGTATACTCCAAACAATGATGAGATACAGTGACAATTCTGGTACAGAGCATAATGATAATGTTCATGAGATACATACAGTGAAAACTGTGGTATGGGAATGGCCAATTAGGATCCCTGGTCTTTAACAAATACCTAATATCCAAACTTCCAATTATTATGGAATGATGCATATGTGTATGTAATTAGCTGCACGTACACTATATTCCTTCATTTGAAAACACTTGTCCTTAACCTCTCAAGTTTTAGCTAATTAATCAGTCACATATAATTGTCAGCATATATTATAGGCAGATAGAAGTACGTGAACAAACTCTAGGACATGGCATCGTGCTTCTGTCAGGAGGATTCCCGGAGCAGGTGAGCAGCTACGGCAAGCTCCTCTGTAGTCGCCTTCACCTCCTCCATGTACACCTATGTGAAGAACAAGAGGAACAAATCATAAGCTTAACTAACATTTGGCATCTCGTACTGCTAAGAAACCACACCTGAAAGCTATCGTCCTCCCCTAAGCACTCCTCCTTGTGCATTTATACAAACAACTATCGTCCTCCCCTGAGCACTCCTCCTTGTGCATTTATACAAACAGCTAGTGCTCGCATCTGCAATCTCAAAGGCAAAACGAGATAATTAGAGAGAGCGAGAGAGAGAGAGAGAGAGAAAGAGATTTTGTAGGGGACTCACACGCACACTTAGGTGTCAAGGATGTCTATGAATCAGATATAAATTCTTTATATATTGGCGGAGTATGGCATAAAAAGCACACTGAACAAAACAAGAACATGTGCTTTTCTTACCTAAGTTGCCATGCCGCTGCATTAGCTAAGCCTCCATATCTGGCCACAGGCCACCGGCGTCATCGCTCACACATACCACCCTGCGAGCCACAACCATATCATTCCTCCCGAATCACAGAGAGAGAAAGAGAGAGAGAGAGGGAGAGAGAGAGAGAAGACGTACATGTGGATGTGGTTGAACAACGCTATGAAGGTCCAACCGCGCAGATCAGGGGGAACCAGGGAGGCAACCTTATTGCGTCAGCTACACCTAGCTAGCTAGCGCCTTGCTGCAGCAATAGCAGTCACCGCCGCTTCCTCCGCTGTGAGCCATTGATGCACCCTGCTCATAACTTGATATACCCCTCTGCAGCCACATAAAATTAACATGTTCTTGGAAATTTGAACAACAATTTAGCACACAAAAAACTTTGCAAGTAGCAACATAATATTATATTCAAAGGTACATTTTGTATGCCATGTTGAAAGACCAAGCTCATAATTCAAAAAAGTATTTTCTAACAAATGAAGATCTTTGAAAGTTTATGAAAATGGAATTGGCAGGAAAAGACGCACTTGAGTCTCCATGTTTTTTTCTAACAAATGAAGAGGCATCTCTGAAAGCTGCTGAAAATGGAATTGGCAAGAGAAAATGGCAATTGAATCTTCATGTTTTTCCTCGAAACCAGGCCAGTCTGCACCCTAGCAACACAAATTCAGATCTGCTATTGTTGCCGCAGGAACATTTGGCCCCATTTCATCTCCACCCCCTCCTAGTTGTGCGGACAACATCAGATTCGGACAACTCATAATTTAGCCAAGATAAACACGTTGATCGTGACCACAAGATTCACATCAGATCAAAGTACATCTAAGAAAAACTAAAAAACAAAATTTCTCTCGATATCAACATTAGAGAGTCCATCTATTTTCAAAGTAAACTACGTGATATGATAAATACTAAAGCAGAATACATATTGTACAAAAGACGTAGAGAGGGGGTAGGTGAAGCTCACCTTGTCACCGACATCGTCTCCCTCTTCCTTGGAATGGACCACCTCGGCGAGCCTCTACTGTCTAGCAGCCACCGTCGCTGCCATTCCCCTACCACTGAGAGCTCTCGGTGAGGTGGACCGGGCTGTGTCGATGGATGAGGGAGGGAAACAGTGGCATGAGAGAGAGAGAAAGAGAGAGAGAATGGCAGCGCCACTGCAGCCGCCGAGGCTCCGGTGGGGTGGCCGGATGAATGCTTTGTGGCCGTTCCTCGCCTGTGGACCACCTCGTCCAACCGCTGTCACCAACCCCATGCTCTGCCGCCACCATTTTTACTCCTCGTATGGGATGCAGATCCGGGGAGGAGGAAGGAAGCAGAAGAGGCAGGAGGAGAGGGTGGGATGCGGCGGCGGACGAGGGAGGAGGAGGAGGAGGGTGGGATGCGGCGGCGGACGAGGGAGGAGGAGGAGGAGGGATGCAGATCCGGGGAGGAGGAAGGAAGCAGAAGAGGCAGGAGGAGAGGGTGGGATGCGGCGGCGGACGAGGGAGGAGGAGGAGGAGGAGGAGGAGGGAGGGATGTGGCTGCTGTGGATTGGGGCTAGGTCACCCACGACGTCTGCGAGATGCGCGGCACGCGGGGACAGGTCCATTCGCACCCATGAATGGTTCACCCAGCCAATAGGAAGGCTGGACGAGCCCACCAGTCATGGACGTTAGAAAATTACAGTGCAGTGAAAACCAGAGTAAACACCCGAGGCTTAGATCGGGCGGCTGAGACACATTGGTTGACCAAAATGACTTCCATCAAACGACCAACGAAGATGCAAATCGAGGGAGCTTTCTGGGAGCGAGTTGGCTAGCCTCTATATATTTTAAATATATATATATAGTGATACTATTCATCACCCAGGGTGCAGAATAAATTATTCTTCACCCGAGGTAATCTTACGATCATTTGATAATTAAATTATGTTTGGAATTTAAATAGTTACATTTCTATTGATTCACTACATAAAATTTGGCATAAGAAAATAAAAATATAGGTCATAAGACAAGAAAATTTGTAATTTATGTGTATTTTACACTATGTTTTTATGTTTATAATTGTACATAACATAAAATATTTTTTACGACGACTATATATTTTCTTACGGTCTCTTTTCGCGTCGGAAATAGGACAAAACTTAAGAAACGTAAAATTACGGTACATTGATGATAAAATAGAGGAGGGTGATCCTCACCCAGGGTGACGAATAATCAATCCCTATATATATATATAGTGTTACTATTCATCACCCAGGGTGCAGAATAAGTTATTCTTCACCCGAGGTAATATTACGATCATTTCATAATTAAATTACATTTCGAATTCAAATAGTTACATTCCTATTGATTCACTACGTAAAAATTGACATAATAAAATAAAAATATAGGTCATAAGACAAGAAAATTTGCAGTTTATGTGTATTTTAGACTATGTTTTTATGTTTGTAATTTTACATAATATAAAATATTTTTTACGGCGATTATATATTTTCTTACGGTCCCTTTTTGCGTCGGAAATAAGACAAAACTTACGTAACGTAAAATTATGGTGCATTGATGGCAAAATAGAGGGGGTGAAGAATAACTATGCCTCACCCAGGGTGAAGAATAACTATGTCCCATCGCACAACACACACGTCTTATTAGCAGCAACCGTTTGTGTTATTATCGATATTCACACACATTTCTGATTACAGACCTGTTTGCCGCATATCACACACATCTTGTTCATTTGAACCATTTCTGTTCTAATGTCTCAACGCAAATAGTTCATCCGAGTGAACCGCATGTCGTATATCGCACACACCATTGATCTAGCTGACTATTTCCATTGTGTTGCCTAATCACAAACAGTTCATCCGAGTGAACTGTATGTTGTACATCGCACACACCTTCATCAGGCTGCCCGTTTCTTTTGTTCCTCCTCATCGCAAATAGTTAATTGAGCTGAACCATATGCCCTGCATCACACATGCAACTAAAATCTGAACCGTGTTTGATACATCCTCCATCACAAACGTTTTGCACCTTTTTGACGATTTTTACACCACTGTTTGTGATTATGGCGTCGCACACAATTTTGTCGAAGGGTCTCTAATTGTAGTGTCGCGTTAGCAGCATCCTGCAGTAGTATGTGGACCAAATATATGTATGAAAAGGGTGTTTTGATGTTCGAATACCCAATACACAACTTTGATGTGGCACCTGTCACACAAAAGAACAGTATTGCTAGTCAGCCACCCCCTATGAACCCCACTTCATGTCGGCAGTAAGGGAATCCTAGCTACGAATGCATGACCCCAAATAGATAGGTCTGAAATCTCACACTACCGTAACACAAAACCTATAGGAGTCCATCATATATATGGTCGAACTTCCCCTTTTGCTTCCTGACAAAGGTGGATCGTGTGCCGACCCACAAATGTGTGCTTGTGGCGCGAGATGGGTGAGACTACATACGACCCACATGCAGGTGGCCCTACTATATGTATGAAAAGGGTGTGGTGTGATATTTAACTACCATTCACAACTTTGATGTGGCATGTGTGCCTCACAAATTAACCGGACTTCCCCGACCCCATGGAGGTTCCAGGTAGTGCGAAGTAGCCCCCTCCCACACACACACACATGTCGGGGGGAGGGCATCTCACCAAGACGTACTATAACACGGACCAAGCAGAATCCAACTTGGTCATACAACCTCTCCCGCTCGTTGTTGGTCAAAGTGATAGATGTGCACACGGCCCTGCAAAATGGGCTAGCTTGTCGCTGATAACCTCGCGAGGGAGTACTGTATGAAGACAAACCCACTCTGTGCATGTGGCCCAAGTATGTATATGGAAGTGGTGTGTGTGGTGTCTGAATACCCAATGCGCAAATTTGATGTGGCACCATGCTTTGGAATCGTAAAATCCCCACACCGAGCGAGGGTTCATGATGTGTAGCATGCGCTCAAACTTAATTAGGCTTGGAATGATCGACTACTATACGATAACTCAAAGCAAAGAAGAAGAATCCACCCTAGTAACCTTTCTCGTCGTTGGTCGAAATGACGGGCGTCCACGCGGGCCCACGAATATATATAGGCTTGCCGCCCATAACCAAGCGAGTGAGAGTGTGTCCAAAGACAACCATTGCATGTGTATGTCCCGAACATATTTATGGAGGTGTGTGATGCATGAATATGTGTTGAATACCCGTCCCAATGCAAAACATTGATGTGGTGCATGCATTGAAATCGTAGAGGTCCCCACACAGAGCAAGAGGTTCATGACGTGTCGTGTGCTCCCCCCCACCCTTTGATCCAGCGAGATGTATTCATGTGTACACATGCGCTATTATATATATGTAATCTCACATCATGATCTATATCGTGAAACAAACAAAAAAATTAATCCCTTCATAAGTCAAATTAGCTAACCTCTCTCGTTATCGGTGAAAGTGATGGACCAAGCGGGCCGACAGATGGAAGCATCACCGATAACCGCGTGAGTGAGTGCCATATATAGGACAACAACCATCGCTTGCATGTGTGCCAGAACATATATATGGAGAGGTGTGTGGCTGTGATGTTTTGAATACCTAATGCACAACTTTGATGTGGCATTTGCCTCAAAAACCGCAAAGTCCCCACACAAAGTGAGGTTCATGTGACACCTAGTATATATATGTTGGTCAACCCCCCTTCGACGCGTACTATACACCTAGTAACACAGCCCTAAAAGAATTAATCCTCTTTGTTCGTCAAACGTACCTCTCTCATTGGGGCAAAGTGATGGATGACGAACTCGCAGGCCCATAGAAAGCAAAGTGTACGTCGCACACGAGTGAGCATACTATATAGGACTACGTACCACCGTTTGCATGTGGCCCAAAGAGGTGTTTGTGAGATGTTTGAATACGCAATGCACAACTTTGATGTGGCACCACATATATAGGAAACCAAAAGGTCCCCACAGAGAGCGTGAGGTTCATGATGTGTGGTATGTGCTATATGTACACCCCCATTCAACATGTGGTATATATGTACTTCTACTGTATAGCACAAACCAAAAAAGAATAATTCCTTGATGATCAAATTAACCTCTCTCTCTCGTTGGGTCAAAGTGATGGAGGACAACCTCGCATGCCCATGGATGGAAGCGCCACACGTGAGTGAGTTCCTATAGGGAAACCACTGCGCCTGCATGGTATTGCGTGATGTTTGAATACCAATATAATGTACAACTTTGATGTGGCACCTGCATTGGGAACCGGAAAGTCCCCACATGGAGCGAGGTTATGACATGCATATTTAGAGAGTATTCATGCTCCCCCCTCTTTGACATGTACATACTCCTACCGTGCATATACGTAACACAAACAAAAAAAGAACCATCCTTTTTGGTCAAATTAACCTCTCTCTCGTTGTACGTTCAACTGATCGACGACGACCTCGCAGGCCCATAGAGAGAGTCACACGTGAGTGAGTGTCATAGGACAAAACCACCGCGTGCATGTGCCCATGTGTTATGTGATGTTTGAATACCCAATGCACAACTTTGACGTGGCACATACTTCGCAAAACGAAAACGCACTACACCATGATGCGTAGCCCCCTCACTTCCAGCCGGTGGGAGGGACTCATGTGTACGCACATGCCCGAACTTTGATATGGAATCTCACCATGATCCACACCACACACATGCCAAGATGAATCCACCTTCTTGTCAAATGCCTCTCATTGTCGGTGGAAACTGGAAACCTTTGCGGGCTAACGAATGGGCACGTCGCTGATAACCGCATGAGGGAGTGTCCTAGAGGACCACCAATGCATGCATGTGGCCCGAACATGTATGTATGGAAGGGTTGTGTAATGCTTTAAATAACCAATTCACGACTTTGATGCCGCATATATGACTCACAAAATGATCAATAATCCCACACGGAGGCTCACGACTCGTAATGTACTGCCGGTCGCCCCCCCCCCCACACACAGAGACACACACATCCCGCACCACCACAGCCACTCTGAGGCATGTCAAACTTTTTCTGTAGTGAACATGTGACCAAAGGAGTGTCGTATTAAAATTAAAAAAACAGACATCATTCGACCATTTTTATACATTGATTGATTTCCTGGGGATTTAATCTGCAAAAATAAAATTTGAGCTACATGTGCACCAAAATGGATTGCAAAATCATGTGTCCCTAGGTGCATGTTTCCCCATGCAAGAGATTTCAAAACATTGAGAATATAGATTTTTAAAATTCAGTAAATCTAAAATTTAGTTGAAATTCATGAAACTTATCATGGTGTCATATATGGACACCAGTAGACTGTGATATTGTATTTTTTCGTCAAATTTGAGACATGTTTTGATATAATCTTCTTACAAACGGGAGATTGTTAATAATTGGCAACCAATATCTCATATGGATTATTTATTCGGGCCGTGTGTGTTAGACCATGTCATGCTTCGATTAAGCAGTAAAGCGGCAGAATGAATCATCAATAAACAAAAAAATATGTGTTGCCACGTGCCCCATGTGTCCTGCTAGCAGGCATGAGTTGACGAGACGTATGCGAGCAGTCCGCTGCGCAGGCAGACCGGGAGGTGTGCGTGCAGGTGTGCGTATTGATGGGAGGCGTTTTCGCTGCGTAGTGTTACCAGGAGGCGTGCGAGTAGCTGTGTGAAATGATGGTAGGAATGGTAGAAGTCCGCTGCGCAGGCTCACCGGGAGGTGAGACAGCCTTTGACTGCCGCCCGCCTCGCTCCCACTGGTCCGTATTAATTGCGCGCCCGAGCCGCCGGCCATAATAGGCGACCGCACCCCCGGTCCATAGTGGTCACCAACATTTGGACTCTGGAGTGTATGAGGATGTCGTCGAACTGCACCATCGGAGGGAGTGGCGACGCCGACGCCGGGGCCGGCCATAATAGAGGTTGTCGTCGCTGCCGATCAGGTCTCGCGCGGGAAGCAGCACGACATTGACTTCGTCGGCGCCGTCATGCCCCCCCCCCAACCGGAGCCGGAGGTCAACAGCAACTCCGGCAACGACTGCGACTCCAATGGAAAACCGGTTAGTCATCTATATACCCATTTGTGTGACAAACATATCATGTGTTTTCTCTGGTTACTCCCCATCTCTAATTTTTTTGGAATACAAATCCTATGGTTATGTTCTCTCATTCCATGAAATCGGAGTAATTAAGATCCGTTAAATGCGCGTAGTGTATTGATTGTTTGAATGTTATCCATATAGGGTTAGTGATTAGTTGTTTGTTCTGTACAAATGATTTTTGCTAATAATCCGACTAGGGTTAGCATGTGTGCTAATAATTCGTGGCCAGATCTTGAGAATTGATTTTGAATGTCCTACATATATGTTTGTGCATTTTTTTCTAGATGTTGAGAATTGATTTTGAATGTCCTACATGTATGTTTCTACCTTTTTTTCTTTCAGATTGGTACGTACACATATGAGGCTCTGGCCAGCGCCGCTGCCGGATGTAGATCTTGGATCCGGCTATGCGGCCAGAAACGGCCACTCCCCCTGGACCTGAGGAACCAATAGAATCTCTAGTGGACCGCATCAGCGATCTCCCGGACGACATCCTTGGGGAGATCATCTCCCTTCTCCCCACCAAGGATGGCCGCCGCACACAAGTCCTCGCATCTCGGTGGTGCACTCTATGGCGCACCGCGCCTCTTAATCTCGACTGTCGTCAGCTGTCTGTCGATGATGATTCTGAACTCCCAGGAGCCATCATCTCCTCCCACCAGGGCTCTGTTCAACGCATCTGCATCCTGTCATGCTACCTGCTGGACAAACCCTGTACGGTGGCCGCCTAGCTGACATCCCGTCAATTTTATAAACTCCAGCAGCTTGACTTCTACCATTACTATAGCGAGAGGTTACAACCAAGAGCTGCATCTGTGCCCTCACCACTGATGCCCATCTCATGGTTTTCCTCCTCTCTCCACACCGCTGCCTTGACCCGGTGCCATCTAGGAGACAATCTGGTACAAATGCTTCGACTCCCCCTGCTGAAAAAACTTGCGCATGTGTTGGTTGATCAGTCGGAGGCCTCACTGCACAGCATCATCCACTCCAGATGCCCTGCCCTGGAGCGTTTGGTGCTTGTTTTTGGAAATGGAATCCATATCCCTTGTCTCAAAATAAAGTCGTTGATACGTCTCCAACGTATCTATAATTTGTGATTGTTCCATGCTGTTATATTATCAATCTTGGATGTTTTATAATCATTTTATAGTCACTTTATATCACTTTTTGGTACTAACCTATTGACATAGTGCCAAGTGTCAGTTCCTGTTTTTTCCGTGTTTTTTACATCGTAGAAAATCAATATCAGACGGAGTCCAAATGCCACGAAACTTTACGGAGATTTTTTACGGACCAGAAGGAACATGTTGGGCCTTGGTTGCACCTGGGGGAGTACCGAGGAGGGGACAACCCACCAGGGCGCGCCAGCAGGCCCAGGCGTGCCCTGGTGGGTTGTGCCCACCTCGGCTGCCCCCGGGACCGCCTCTTTGCTCTCTAAATACCCAAATATTCCCAAAACCCTACGGGAGTCGACGAAATATTCATCCAGCCACCCCAGAGTCCAGAACCACCAGATCCAATCTAGACACCATCTCGGATGGGGTTCACCACCTCCATTGGTGCCTCTCCGATGATGCGTGAGTAGTTCTTTGTAGACCATCGGGTCTATAGTTAGTAGCTAGATGGCTTCATCTCTCTCTCTCTCTCTTGATTCTCAATACAATGGTCTCTTGGAGATCCATATGATGTAACTCGTTTGCGGTGTGTTTGTTGGGATCTGATGAACTTTGAGTTTATGATCAGTCATATTTTTTTATATCCAGGAAAGTTATTTGAGTTTCTTTGATCTCTTATACGCATGATCTCTTATAGCCTCGTATTTCTACCCCGATATTTGGGTTTTGTTTGGCCAACTTGATCTATTTATCTCTTGCAATGGGAAGAGGTGCCCAGTAGTGGGTTCGATCTTACGGTGCTCGATCCTAGTGACAGAAAGGGAACCAACACGTATGTATCGTTGCTACTAAGGATAAAAAGGCGGGATCTATATCTACGCAATAGATAAACGGATCTTGTCTACATCATGTCATCGTTCTTATTGCATTACTCCGTTTTTCCATGAACTTAATACACTAGATGCATGCTGGATAGCGGTCGATGTGTGGAGTAATAGTAGTAGATGCAGGCAGGAGTTGGTCTACTAATCTTGGACGTGATGCCTATGTAATGATCATTGCGTGGATATCGTCATAATTATTTGAGGTTCAATCAATTTCCCAACAGTAATTTGTTTACCCACCGTTCGCTATCTTTCTCGAGAGAAGCCACTAGTGAAACCTATGGCCCCCGGGTCTTCTTCCTCATATATTTGCTTGTGATCTAATTTTCCTTTGCATTTTTATTCAGATCTATTAAACCAAAAATACAAAAATACTTTATTGCACTTTACTTTATTTGTGATCTATTATTTCAATCTACTACAATTTTCTGGCATCATTACTCGAAAGGGATTGACAACCCCTTTAACACGTCGGGTTGCGAGGTATTGTTATTTGTGTGCAGGTGTTGTTTACGTTATGTTGGTTGGTTTTCCTACAGGTTCTATAACCTTGGTTTCTTCACTGAGGGAAATACCTACCATCGTTGTGCTGCATCATCCCTTCCTCTTTGGGGAAATACCGACGTAGTCCTAGCAGACAGGAGCTTTTCTGGCGCTATAGTCAGAGAGCAATCAAAAGGAATTTCTGGCGCCGTTGCCGGGGAGGATCTTCTTCATAACCAAGTTCCTAATCACAAATCTCATCTCCTTGCAATTTACATGCTTTGCCTTTTGCCTCTCGTTTTCCTCTCCCCCACTTCACAAAAATTTGCCATTTTTATTTGTCTCTCCTTTTCCGTTCGCCGTTTTCTTGTCGGATCTGTTTTTAAGTGCAATCTTGTTGTGTGGTCATCATGACTCAAGAGAACACCAAGTTATGTGATATCTCAACAACAATGATTTTATTGGCACTCTACTTGCTCCTCCCGCCACTAGTGCGGAGACTTGTGATATTAATACTGCTTTGCTAAATCTTGTTATGAAAGAACAATTTTCCGGTGCTCCTAATGAGGATGCCGCGTCCCGTCTTAATACCTTCATGGAATTATGCAATATGCAAAAGAAAAAATATGTGGACAATGATGTGGTCAAGACGAAATTATTTTCGCTTTCTTTGCGTGATTCTGCAAAAATTTGGTTCTCTTCTTTGCCTCGCAATAGTATCGATTCTTGGAATAAGTGCAAAGATGCTTTTATCACTAAGTATTTTCCTCCCGCAAAAATTATTTCCCTTAGAACCCAGATCATGAATTTCAAGTAACTTGAGCATGAGCATGTTGCACAATCTTGGGAAAGGATGAAAATGATGCTAAGGAATTACCCAACACATGGGTTAAATCTTTGGATGATCATTGTAACACCCCGGATGTAACTTTCCCTATTTGTACTCCAACTCTTGCCGTTTCCGGCGTTAAGTTATATTTACTTCCTCGGGTTCGGGTTTTTGTCTCCGTGTTTTGTTGTCGTTGTCATGCATCTCATATCATGTCATCATGTGCATTGCATTTGCATACGTGTTCATCTCATGCATTCGAGCATTTTCTCCGTTGTCCGTTTTGCGTTCCGGCGCTTCGTTCTCCTCCGGTGGTCATTTCTAGCTTTCTTTCGTGTGTGGGGTTTAAACATTTCCGGATTGGACCGAGACTTGCAAAGCGGCCTTGGTTTACTACCGGTAGACCGCCTGTCAAGTTTCGTATCATTTGGACTTCGTTTGATACTCCAACGGTTAACCGAGGGACCGAAAAGGCCTCGTGTGTGTTGCAGCCCAACACCCCTCCATTTTGGCCCAAAACCCACCAAACTCTGCTCCATCATCTAGAGCGTTCGATCATGATCGCGTGGCCGAAAACCACACCTCATTTGGACTCTCCTAGCTCCACTTATGCCTATAAATACACCCCCTCCGTTTTCGGATCTCCCCTCTCCACGAAACCCTAAAAATTCCCTCGCGCCCGCCGGACATTGTCCGACCCGGCCGGACACACCGCCTCCGCCTATCGCCGCCCGCCACGTGGCACGCCGCCACCATCCTCAGCCGCCGGCCCGCGGAGCCCGTCCCAGGCCCCCGAGGCCCACTCCCTCCGCCGCCTCCTCGCCCGCAGGCCGCCGCCGCCTCCCTCGCGTCCGATCGCCGCCTCCGCCGCCCGCCATCAGCTCCGGCCGCGAGCTCACCGGAGCTCCTCGCCGGAGCTCCCCGCCGGATCCCCCGCGCCCCCCCTCGCCTTCCCCGCGCCTCGGGAGCGGCGCCCGCCGCCGACCGCCGCCAGGACCGGCCGGGGAGAGGCCGGCCTCGCCTCCCCTCTCCTCCTCGCCGGAGCCACCACCTCGCCAGAGCCACCACCACGCCGGCCAACCTCGGGAGTCGCGCCGGTGAATAGTGATCTCAGATCCAGATCTAGATCCGGTTGACTTTTCTCCCCCGAACTCTAATTTTTTGTGCATACTTTGACCTGCCATTTCTCCGCATCCGCAGCTCTGTTTTGGACATATAGTATATCAAAATGTTCGTCTCGACGAGTAAATCATTTCATTCTATTGCATCATTTTCATTTGAGTTCATCTTGATGCCCGAAATGCTGTTAGAAGGAGGCTTCATGAGTTATTTATCAGATCTGCTAGTTCATCTTAGACTTTTGTCATTTTTGCCATGATTATTGTGTGCATGCTATGCCTGTGAGTCCTTCATATGTTTTGTTAAGGATTTTGTTATCTTTCCAGAGGTGCAACCCATGAATTTTTAGGATGTGTGTGGTGACTTGTGCAAGCTTGCAAAGTGAGGCACCCGGTAAATCTGTTTTCAGGGACTTAGTAGTTTTCACTAAGTCTGGGATTGTTTAGTTCATGATGCCATATGTTCATGTTGTTTCCTAGTGATCCGTGCCTCTTTTAAGGATGATCAGTAAGGGAGTTTTGTTAATATTGTTATGCTCTATCCATCCATGTCTTTGTTTGAAATTATGGAGCACCCTAGCTTGAGTCAATCGAGCTCTAATTTTGCTTCGTTGCAAATCTGGGCAGATCGTCAACTTGTTTGCGATTTTGCCGATGTTATTATAGTTGATCCGTGCATGCTATGCCATTGTTATTGCCACGTCTAGCTTGTATTTTGTGCCTTCTTGGAGGATGTATGCTTGTCTTGCCATGACTTGCACCGTGGTGAGTGCATCGAGCTCGTAAACATGCCTTCGTGAGTTATGTTTCAGCATGTCCCAGTTTTCACTAAGTCTGAAAACTGATTATGTTTTTGCTATGTTCGTGTGCTTGTTAGTATATTTTGTGATCCCTTTTGGCTCAAGGTCACTAAGGGACTTTTGTTAAGCTTGTTGAGTAGCTCCATGCCATGTCTTTCTTTGTCATGTTCAGGTCCTGTAGCATGTTGTTTTGTTGCTCCGAAGAGGGCTATATGATCTGAAATTCCAGACAAGTGTTAATTTCACTAAGTCTGAGATCTGTTTTGCATTTGCGTTTTTGACATGCTTGTTTGAACCTCATAATGGATGAATTGGCCGTGGCTCAGTGCTAGTCTTTTGTTAAGCATCTTGTGTGCATCCCTACCATGTATTTTGTTGTCATGTTTGGTGGCTGTAGCATGTTCATCTCATTGCATTTAGATGCCTACTTGCTGTAAATCGCAGACCGGTGTCATTTTTGAATCGCTTGCCATTTCCAAACCGTAACTCCGATTCCGGCGTTCTTTATATCGTTTTCAAGCGATTTCATCTCATCTTTCCAGTGGCACACTTGGAATTCCATGTAGAGGCCAGGTTCATGCATTTCCTGTCATATCTTGCATTTTGCGTCCCGCATCGCATCCCGCATAGCATATCATCATTTCATCATATTGCTTGGTCTTGCACGTGGTTGATTGTATCCTTGTTGCTTGTTTGTCTTGTTTGGGTAGAGCCGGGAGACGAGTTCGCTAACGAGGAGCCCGTTGAGTTTGCTCTTGAGGATCCAGTCAACTCTGACAACTGTGCAGGCAAGATGATCATACCCTCGAAATCACTACTATCTTTGCTATGCTAGTTTGCTCGCCCTTTTGCTATGCCATTTCTACGATGCCTACCACTTGCTTGAAAGCCTCTAAATTGCCATGTAAAACCTCTAACCCGCCATTGTCCTAGCAAACCGTTGATTGGCTATGTTACCGCTTTGCTCAGCCCCTCTTATAGCATTGCTAGCTGCAGGTGAAGTTTGGAGGTTGTTCCTTGTTGGAACATCTTTTATTTACTTGTTGGGATATAATTATATTATCTTGCTATCTTAAATGCATCTATATACTTGGTAAAGGGTGGAAGGCTCGGCCTCTCGCCTAGTGTTCTGTTCCACTCTTGCCGCCCTAGTTTCTGTCATATCGGTGTTATGTTCCCGGATTTTGCGTTCCTTACGCGGTTGGGTTATAATGGGAACTCCTTAATAGTTCGCCTTGATTAAAGCTTTTCCAGCAATGCCCAACCTTGGTTTTACCATTCGCCACCTATCCTCTTTTTCCCTTGGGTTACTGGAGCCCGAGGGTCATCTTATTTTAAACCCCCCCGGGCCAGTGCTCCTCTGAGTGTTGGTCCAAATAGAGCCACTTGCAGCGCCACCTCGGGGAAACTTGAGGGTTGGTTTTAGTTGTACGTAGTGTTCATCTGAGTGTGCCCTGAGAAAGAGATATGTGCAGCTCCTATCGGGATTTGTCGGCACATTCGGGCGGTGTTGCTGGATTTGTTTTAACCTGTCGAAGTGTCTTGAATTACCGAGATACCGAGTCTGATCGAAACGTCTTGGGAGGAGGTCTATTCCTTCGTTGACCGTGAGAGCTTGTCATGGGCTAACTTGGGACTCCCCTGCAGGGATTGAACTTTCGAAAGCCGTGCCCGCGGTTATGGGCAGATGGGAATTTGTTAATGTCCGGTTGTAGATAACTTGAACCTTAATTTAATTAAAATGAATCAACTGAGTGTGTTGCCGTGATGGCCTCTTCTCGGCGGAGTCCGGGAAGTGGACACGGTGTTGGAGTAATGTTTGCGCAGGTTGTTCTCTAGCTTCTCGCTCGTGCTTTGCCTCCTCTTCTCGCTCTCTTTTGCGAATAAGTTAGCCACCATACTTGCTAGTCGCTTGCTGCAGCTCCACTCATATTTTTTTTTACCTTGCCATACCTATAAGCTTGAATAGTCTTGATCGCGAGGGTGCGAGATTGCTGAGTCCCTGTGGCTCACAGATTACTATTACACCAGATGCAGGGCATGATGATTCTGCTCCAGGAGACGCGTATGAGATCAAGTGGGAGTTCGACGAAGACTCTCAACGATACTACATTTCCTTTCCCGATGATCAGTAGTGGTGCCCAGTTGAGGGTGATTGGGACCGTGTAGCATGTTGGGTTCTCTTTTATTTTGGCGCCGTAGTCGGGCCATGAGTGTTTTGGATGATGTAATGTTATTTATGTACTTGATTGACGTGGCGAGTGTAAGCCAACTATGTTATCTCCCCTTTTATTATTACATTACATGGGATGTTTGTGAAGATTGCCTAACTTGCGACATATGCCTTCAATGCGATTATGTCTCTAAGTCGTGCCTCGACACGTGGGAGCTATAGTCGCATCGAGGTTGTTATAATCATACACAATTTTTATGCAGGGTTGAATTTCGTTTCTCGTAATCTTTTAGATTCCGCTGTGGGTGGTACTTTTATGGAAATTACTTTGGGTGAAGCCACCAAATTGCTTGACAATATCATGGCAAATTATTCGCAATGGCATACCGAAAGGGCTCCTACTAGTAAAAAGGTTAATTCGGTTGAAGAAAGTTCTTCTTTGAGTGAAAAAGTTGATGCTCTTGTGAAATTGGTTGCTAGTAGAAGTGCTCCTATTGATCTTAATGATATGCCTTTGTCTACTTTGATTGAGCAAAATAGTGATGCCATACATGTGAATTTTATCTCTCAAAATAATTTCAACAACAATGCTTATAGAGGTAATTTTAATCCTAGGCCTTTTCCTAGTAATTCCTCTAATAATTATGGTAATTCCTATGGAAATCAATCTTATAATAATAATAGGAACACCTCTGATCTTGAGAATAATATTAAAGAATTTATCGACACGCAAAAAAGTTTTCAACACTTCCATGGAAGAAAGGTTGAATAAGATTGATGATTTGTCTAGAAGTGTTGATAGAATTGCTCAAGATGTGGAAAATCTCAAGATGAAAAATTGTGTGCCTAAGGTTGATGAATCAATTAAAGCTCTTTATGTTTCTATGGATCAAAGTAAGAAAAGAACCGCTATGCTTAGAGCAAAAAGAGAATTTTTAGAAAAAGCATTTTCTAGTGATTTCTTTCGCAAAAGTGATGAATATCTTAAAATGATTGGTGTTTCTTCTATTGATTATTTGTTTAGTAAAGTTAATATTGATTAAAAAGGGACTAGATAAGAGTCAACTTTAGGTAGAAGGCGTCCCAATACTTCGGAGGGTGAAAATCTTGTTGAAAAATTTGATGAAAGTGGGTTTGAAGAGGTCAAAACTTTAACTAGTGATGTGCCCACTCTTTTGGATTACAAAGACTATAATCATGATAGTTGCTCTTTGATTGATTGTATTTCTTTGTTGAAATCCATGATAGATTCACCCCATGCATATGAAAAAAATAAAGCTTTTACTAAACATATTGTTGATGCTATGATGAAAGATCTTGAAGAAAAATTGGAATTAGAAGTTTCTATTCCTAGAAAATTGCATGATGAATGGGAACCTACTATCAAAGTCAAGATTAAAAATTATGAGTGTTTTTCTGTGTGTGACTTGGGTGCTAGTGTTTCTACAATTCTGAAATCTTTATGCGATGTGCTTGCTCTTACCGATCTTGAATCATGCTCTTTAAATTTGCACTTGGCAGATTCTACTATTTAAAAGCCTATGGGAAGAATTAATGATGTTCTTATTCTTGCAAATAGAAATTATTTGCCCATAGATTTTATTGTTCTTGATATTGATTGCAACCCGTCTTGTCCAATTATTCTTGGTAGGCCGTTTTTACGCACTATCGATGTCGTGATTGATACGAAAGAAGGCAATATTAAGTTCCAATTTCCTTTGAGGAAGGGTATGGGACATTTTCCTGAACTAGAATTAATCCACCTTATGAATCAATCATGAGGGCATCTTATGGATCTCGAACCAAAGATGACAAAACTTAGATCCTTGCTTTATGCCTAGCTAAGGGCGTAAAACTATAGCGCTTGTTGGGAGGCAACCCAATGATTAAATTTTATTTTTGTTTTTTACTTCATGTTCTTGTGTGTTAGCACAATTATGCTACTATTATAATTGTGTTTTTATATTTTAATTAGTTTTTGTGCCAAGTAAACCTTTAGGATCTTCTTGGGTGATAGTTGTTTGATCTTGCTAAAAAAACAGAAACTTTTCCGCTCACAAGATAAATTTTCATTTTTACCAGAGATGATAAAATACCCATTCCACTTGCAGTATATCAATATACAAATTTCTCAGGTCATCCTAATTTTTCAGGATTTTTGAAGTTACAGAAGTATTCGAAATAGTCAGATTGCTACAGATTGTTCTGTCTTGACAGATTCTTTTTACTTTGTGTTGAGTCCTTATTTTGATGGCTCTATGGTTTTCTCTGATGAGTTTTTGCCATAGAAAAGGTGGAATACAGTAGATATAATATAAAAACAAAATATGAATTGGTTTGATACAGCACTTATAGTAGTAGTTTATTATTCTTATACTAACGGGTCTCACAAAGGTTTTGTTGAGTTTTGTGTGATTGAAGTTTTCAAGTTTTGGGTTATCTTACGATGGATGAAGGAAGGATGGAAGATCCTAAGCTTGGGGCTGCCCCAGAATCCCAAGCTATTTATCCAAAAATGAGCAACCAACTAAGCTTGGGGATGCCCCTGAGTGGCATCCCCGCTTTCTTCCAACAACTATCGGTATTTTACTCGAGACTATATTTTTATTCGTCACATGATATGTGTTTTGCTTGGAGCGTCTTGTATGATATGTGTCTTTGCTTGTTTTATTTTGTGTTTTAAGTCATCAATCCTTTCTGGACACACCTATTTGAGAGAGCCAAAATTATGTCAGGACTTGTTAGAATTGCTGTCTATGCTTCACTTAAATCTTTTATGAGCTAGGACTTGCTCTAGTGCTTCACTTATATCTTTTTGAGCATGGTGTGCTTAGTATTTTTGAAGAAATGCTCTCTTGCTTCACTTAGATTTATTTGGGAGTTAGTAAAATTTTGAAGAAATTCTCTCTTGCTTCACTTAAATTATTTTGAGAGAAAGAAATATTATGCTCATGATCTTCACTTATATTTGTTTGAGCTTATGAAAAGCAACACATGAAAATTAGTCCCAAAGTGATATATATCCAAGAAGGATAAAGAAAAGAAAAATGTCATGAAGTTCATTGGACAAAATAAACTTGATTTTAGTAATAGTTTTTAGATATGATGGTGTGATATGTGAGTTATGTTGATGAGTAATTATGCTCTAGTAGGAATATTGGTGTTGAGGTTTGTGATTCCCGAAGCATGCATGTGTAGTCTCTCATTATGCTATGATGTTGGAGCATGATTTATTTTTTATTGTGTTCCTTATGAGTGGCGAACGGGGACGAGCGATTGTCTTTTCCTACCAGTTTATCCCCCTAGGGGCATGCGTAGTAGTACTTTGCTTCGAGGGCTAACAAACTTTTGCAATAAGTATATGAGTTCTTTATGACTAATGTGAGTCCATGGATTATACGCACTCTTACCTTTTCGCAATTTGCTAGCCTCTACGGTACCGTGCATTGCCCTTTCTCACATTGAGACGTGGTGCAAACTTCGCAGGTGCATCCATACCCCATGAGATATGATACGCTCTATCACACATAAGCCTCATTATATCTTCCTCAAAATAGCCACCATACCTACCTATTTATGGCTTTTCCATGGCCATTCTGAGATATATTGCCATGCAACCTCCACCATTTTCATTTGATGACTTGAGCGTTCATTGTCATATTGCTTTGCATGATCATATAGCTGACATAGTATTTGTGGCTCAGCCACCGTTCATCATTTTCATACATGTTACGCTAGATCATTGCACATCCTGGTACATGCCAGAGGCATTTATATAGAGTCATATTTTGTCATAGGTACCGAGTTGTAATTTTTATTTCTTTTGAGTTATAAGTAAATAGAGGTGTGATGATCATCATTATTCATTTTTAGAGCAGTGCCCCAGTGAGGAAAGGATGATGGAGACTATGATTCCCCCACAAGTCGGGATGAGACTCCAGACAATGAGAGAAAAAAAGAGAAAAAATAATAAACAAAGAGAGAAGGGGCATTGCTAGTATCCTTTACCACACTTGTGCTTCAAAGTAGCACCATGTCTTTCATATGGAGAGTCTCCTATGTTGTCACTTTCATATACTAGTGGGAATTTTTCATTATAGGATTAGATGCACACCCACTTAGTTTTCATATTGAGCTTTCATACACTTATAGCTCTTAGTGCATTCGTTGCATGGCAATCCCTACTTCTCACGTTGATATGATTGATGAGCATCTCCATAGCCTGTTGGTTAGCCGCATCGATGTGAGACTTTCTTACTTTTTTGTCTTCTCTATATTTACCCCTATCATCATACTCCATTCCACTCGTAGTGTTATATCCATGGCTTGCGCTCATGTATTGCATAAGAGTTGGAAAAGCTGAAGCGCGTTAAAAAGTATGAACTAATTGCTCGGTTTGTCATCGGGGTTGTGCATGATAAATACTTTGTGTTAAGAAGACAGAGCATGACAAGACTATATGATTTTGCAGGGATAACTTATTTTAGCATTGATATTCTGAAAGACATGGTTGCTTGCTGATATGCTTGAGTATCTAAATTATTATGTCAAAACTAGACTATTGCTTTGAATCACATAAAAAGTCCAATTGTCCATGCTATAAAGAAAAGAATATGATATCACATGATAGGCAGCACTCCACATCAAAATTTTTGTTTTTATCACTTACCTACTCAAGGACGAGTAGGAGTTAAGCTTGGGGATGCTGATATGTCTCCAACGTATCTATAATTTTGATTGTTCCATGATGTTATATTATCAATCTTGGATGTTTTATAATAATTTTATATCATTTTGGTACTATCCTATTGACATAGTGCCAAGTGTCGGTTCCTGTTTTCCGTGTTTTTTACATTGCAGAAAATCAATATCAGACGGAGCCCAAATGCCACGAAACATTACGGAGATTTTTTATGGACCAAAAGGAACATGTTGGGACTTGGTTGCACCTGGGGGAGTCCGGAGGAGGGAACAACCCACCAGGGCGCGCCAGGAGGCCCATGTGCGCCCTGGTGGGTTGTGCCCACCTCGGGTGCCCCCGGACCGCCTCTGTGCTCTATAGATACCCAAATATTCCCAAAACCCTAGGGGAGTCGATGAAATATCCATCCAGCCGCCGTAGAGTCCAGAACAACCAGATCCAATCTAGACACCACCTTAGATGGGGTTCACCACCTCCATTGGTGCCTCTCCGATGATGCGTGAGTAGTTCTTAGTAGACCTTCGGGCCTGTAGTTAGTAACTAGATGGCTTCATCTCTCTCTCTTTATTCTCAATACAATGGTCTCTTGGAGATCCATATGATGTAACTCTTTTGCGGTGTGTTTGTTGGGATCTGATGAACTTTGAGTTTATGATCAGTCATATCTTTTTATATCCATGAAAGTTATTTGAGTTTCTTTGATCTCTTATAGCCTCGTATTTCTTCTCCGATATTTGGGTTTTGTTTGGCCAACTTGATATATTTATCTCTTGCAATGGGAAGAGGTGCCCGGTAGTGGGTTCGATCTTATGGTGCTTGATCCCAGTGACAGAAAAGGGAACCGACACGTATGTATCGTTTCTACTAAGGATAAAAAGATGGGATCTATATCTACGCAATAGATAAACGGATCTTGTCTACATCATGTCATCGTTCTTATTGCATTACTATGTTTTTCCATGAACTTAATACACTAGATGCATGCTGGATAGTGGTCGATGTGTGGAGTAATAGTAGTAGATGCAGGCAGGAGTCGGTTTACGAATCTTGGACGTGATGCCTATGTAATGATCATTGCCTGGATATCGTCATAATTATTTGAGGTTCTATCAATTTCCCAACAGTAATTTTTTTACCCACCGTTCGCTATCTTTCTCGAGAAAAGCCATGTAACACCCATGATGCGGCTATATCTCCCACGTGTAGGAGCATGACTTAGAGGCATAACCGCATTGTAGGCATGTCGCAAGAGGGGTAATCTTTACACATCCCATGTACTGAAATGAAAGGGATAAAGAGTTGGCTTACAATCGCCACTTCACACAATACATGAATAAAGCATTACATCATCCAGAATACAATCATGGTCTGACTACGGAACCAAATAAAGAAAGACAACCCCTAATGCAACAGATCCCCGATCGCCCCAACAGGGCTGCACTACTGATCAACTGGAAACGAAACAACACAACGCACACGATCTTCATCGAGCTCCTCCTTGAGCTCGGTTGCGTCACTTGCACGGTATCATCGGCACCTGCAACTGGTTTTGGAAGTAATCTGTGAGTCACGGGGACTCAGCAATCTCACACCCTCGCGATCAAGACTATTTAAGCTTATGGGTAGGAAAAGGTAGTGAGGTGGAGCTGCAGCAAGCACTAGCATATATGGTGGCTAACTTACGCAAATGAGAGCGAGAAGATAAGCAAAGCACGGTCATGAACTAGACATGATCAAGAAGTGATCCTGAAACTACTTACGTTCAAACATAACACAAGAACCGTGTTCACTTCCCGGACTCCGCCGGAAAGAGACCATCATGGCTACACACGCGATTGATGCATTTAAAAGAAAATTAAGTGTCTAGTTCTCTACAACCGGATATTAACAAATTCCCATCTGCCCATAACCGCGGGCACGGCTTTCGAAAGTTCAAAATCCTGCAGGGGTGTCCCAACTTAGCCCATCACAAGCTCTCACGGTCAACGAAGGATATTCCTTCTCCCAGGAAGACCCGATCAGACTTGGAATCCCGGTTACAAGACATTTCGACAATGGTAAAACAAGACCAGCAAAGCCGCCCGGATGTGCCGACAAATCCCGATAGGAGCTGCACATATCTCGTTCTCAGGGCACACCGGATGAGCCAGACGTCGGGTTGGCATAGACCCTGGTTGCCCAGGGGGCGTCGGACATCGCTCAGGTTGGACCAACGCTTAGAGAAGCACTGGCCCGGGGGGGTTAAAATAAAGATGACCCTCGGGCTCCGGAAACCCAAGGGAAAAAGGCTAGGTTCTTAGTGCAAATGTAAAGCCAAGGTTGGGCCTTTCTGGAGGAGTTTTATTCAAGGCGAACTGTCAAGGGGTTCCCATTATAACCCAACCGTGTAAGGAATGCAAAATCAAGGAACATAACACCAGTATGACGGAAACTAGGGCGGCAAGAGTGGAACAAAACACCAGGCATAAGGCCGAGCCTTCCACCCTTTACCAAGTATATAGATGCATTAATTAAATAAGATATATTGTTATATCCCAACAATAATCATGTTCCAACAAGGAACAAACTCCATCTTCACCTGCAACTAACAACGCTATAAGAGGGGCTGAGCAAAGCGGTAACATAGCCAAACAACGGTTTGCTAGGACAAGGTGGGTTAGAGGCTTGACATGGCAATATGGGAGGCATGATATGGCAAGTGGTAGGTATCGCAGCATAGAAAAAGAGCGAGCAACTAGCAAGAAAAGATAGAAGTGATTTCGAGGGTATGGTCATCTTGCTTGAGATCCCGCAAGGAAGAAGAACGAGTCCATGAAGAAGACAAACAGACATAGTCGAACGGATCCTCACAACTCCGGAACAAAACCGAAGCTAAGAGAGTAGCAACCCGGAAAGAAGCAAACAACATAGTAAACAATCATCACATAAACATGGCATGATGCACAATCAAGTATGATGCATGTCCGGTTTAATGAGGCATGGCATGGCAAAGTGGACAACCAATACTACAAGTTAAATGGAGCTCCATATGCAACGAGTTGCATATTGACGAAACACCACATCAATTATTTAGTTCCTTCCCGTTTATGTACCCAATATTTTTAAATGTTGTTAAACATGGCACGAGGTGAAACATGAGTAAAATACACAGTTAGGCATTTTAAATGAGGCCGGAAACATCAAACAACAATTCCGGTAAATCCTCATGTGCATTTAGCAATTTAAAGCAAACAACAATATTTAACCATTTTAAATGTTGTTATCATGATGCGAATGACATGCAAGTTTTATGCAATATTTATGAAAATGTTGGCATGATAAGATATGAGGCATTTGCCATCGCGGCGAAAACAAAAGGGGTGCCATGACGACATGAAACGGTGCCACGGCAACGTTCCGGTTCCGACAACTCATTGAGACATCGGTGCAAAAGAAAGTGTGGCGGGAGCATGCAAAAGATGGTGGGGTGATCCCGGTTACTGGGTTCCCACGGGTCGATGACGGTGACAAGGCAAAAGAGGGGCAATGTGCACCGACAATTCGAGCATGGAGCAAGCACGAGCATCTCATACATCACACATGCATTCGTTCACGGACGGTCGTCTCGGGGTTATACCTTCGAAGCATGCGTTGTTGGAGGGGTTCGAGTTCGATGCGGTGTAGGGGAAGTAGACATTCTCGGGACGTTCGTAGTGGAAGTAGTCGTCCTCGCATGCATTAGGGTCGACGGTAGAGGTTCTCACGATCTCAATGACGGTAGTGGTACATGTTTATCGTAGCACGAGTTTCCATAGATGTTCGGGGTCACGACGAGGAACTCGATGCCTCGTTAACCTTGGCGTCTGAGGAATTCCGCGTAGTCGTACACGAGTCATAGTCGAACTTGATGGTTCCGTTACACGGTTCTTCGGAGATGGTAGTTGTACACGACCGTAGATGTTCTGGGTCGTCGGGGTACTTGTCGGTCGGGTCTTGACGGTCTTGTTTTTGCAACGGTAGTCGTGCTAGTCGGCGGTAGTGGAACTTGACGGATCCGAGGGCTCCGGGCGTCGTGGTACTTGTCGCGTTCCAGAACTGAAGTGGTACTTGGCAATATTCGGGGCGGTCTTGGCGATTTCGGAGACACGGTTTAGGTACTTGACGCAACACCGCGTAGTCGTCCTTGAGGCATCGGAACTAGTTGGACTTGCCAGTCTTTACGATCTGAAGAGTACTTGGGGTCTTTGGTCACAGGTGCTTGGCAGGTCGTCGAGGTGGAGCAGGGGCCAGCAACGAGGCAAGGCGACGAGGTGGAGCCTGCGAGGGACCCTGGTGGGGAGGCAGATGAAGGCGAGGTGGTGGAGGCCAGGTCCGATGCGGGGAGACGACAGCGAGGCGCGCAGGAGAGGGAGCTGCTCGGCGGCGCTCAAATCCGGCGGGATCGAGGGAGGAGCAGGCGGCGGCCTCTGGGCGCGTGGCTGCGCAGGCTCCAGGCGGAGAAGACAGACGGCAACGGCCTGCTGGTCGCTGGCAGGGGCGGTTGGAGGAGCTTGGCGGCGCTGCGGCCGGACGAAACAGGGAGGCGCACGAGGACTCAGGCGCGGCAAGGCAGCGGTGCTGGCGACGGGGAGATCTCGCGCGCGGGTGAGGGCGCCATGGGAGGCGGCTGGAGGTGTGAAAGGTGGTGCACGACGGCGGGGTTGCATCACAGGGCACGAGAGGGAGATGGGAGGTTCGGGCGTGGGAGATCGGGAGAGGGAGAAAAGATCACGGCGAGAGGAGGGGGTCGAGCGTGGGTCTCCTGGTGACGGTGCTAGGAGGGAGAGAGGGATCAAGAGGGAGATGGTTTCGGTCGGCCTAGGGTTCAACAGGGAGTGGGCCGGCTGGAGCGCAGCTAGGTCTAGCAAGCCGGCTCGGCTGCGGATGGCCTAGGTGCAAATGGGTCGGTCTTGCTGCCTGAAGATGCATGGCCTCAGGTAGTGGGCTACGACTGGGCTGAGGCCCTGCACACACACACACTCACTCTCTCCCCTAGACTAAACTCTCTGTTTAACAAATAAATAGTGAGTATGGAAAAGTAGAGAGAGATAGGAGAATAATTTGAGCATGATGTCAATTTTATTGGACTCGTAAAAAGGAGCTTGATCCAAGAAAAATAGGAGTGGGCATGATTGCAAGAATTTAATTCAAAGTCATTTGAATTTAATTCAAATGGTTTGAGAAAGGACTAGGAATTAGAAGTGTCCAAAAATGTTAAGATTTTGGTAGAGCTCCGGAAAAAGATGATAGAATTTATGGGCGAAGTTTGAGGAGCAAACTTGAAGCAGAAAAGACTTGAGAGTATAAATTGCAAGTGTGTTTGCGGTGATTCCAAAACAATGGAATTTTTAATATAGCTCCCTAATAATCTTAGGATACTTTTATATGTTATAAAGAGAATTTCACCATGTGAACTCCCTCGATTTAAATGGATCGAAGATCCACACAATTTATTTAGATGAGATGCAAAAGATTTATGAGATGATGGCATGATGACATGATGCAATGCAAAAATAAAAGGGCAGGCACAAATGAAACACACGGCGAAACCCGGAACATATGGAAGTCTTCTCGAGCATCAGTCTCGGGGCGTCACAAGCCACTAGTGAAACCTACAGCCCCCGGGTCTTCTTCCTCATATATTTTCTTGCGATCTACTTTTCCTTTGCATTTTTATTCAGATCTATTAAACCAAAAATAAAAAAAATACTTTGCTGCACTTTAGTTTGTTTGTGATCTATTATTTCAATCTACCCCAATTTTCCGGCATCGTTACCCGAAAGGGATTTAACCAGTTTAACATGTCGGGTTGTGAGGTATTGTTATTTGTGTGCAGGTGATGTTTACGTTGTGTTTCTTGGTTCTCCTACTGGTTCGATAACCTTGGTTTCTTCACTGAAGGAAATACCTACTGTCGCTATGCTGCATCATCCCTTCCTCTTTGGGGAAATACCGACATAGTCCTAGCAGACAGGAGCTTTTCTGGCGCTATAGTCCGAGAGCAATCAGTTGCCTCACCTTATAAGCATTGGAATTTGTTTTGAAGGACAGGATCTCATCATCGAAGATGCCCCTTCACTTCAAAGGTTGCTCCTTGATTGTTGTTATAAACCTTCACAAGTAACTGTGGTCTCTGTGCCTAAACTGGAGACCTTGGGTGCAATTCATGATCCGTTTAAATGGTTCGAGATGGTGTTTTCTTCCACACCTATTGAGATATTGTATATTATTAATGTACACTTTTTATTTTGCATTTTTCGTTTGTGCGCATACATTAAGTATCATCTTGGAGTACACTTTCAGTGCTAATATTATGTTCTATGGTAAATGAAGAACTTGTCCATCCTATCAGTTGTGGTGGATTCTGTCAAGACCTTATATATCAGTATGTGGTGTTCTGATCTCAACATCATTATTGCCTTGATGCAATGCTTTCCATGTCTGGAGAATTTGTATATAAAGGTGACGGTTTCACGCACATTGAAAGCCCGTATATAACGTACAATAATTAATCGTTCAACTATCGCTCTTTCAACATAATCTTTTTTAGACATTAATTGTTTTCAATCTTCATCTCTATTTAGGCACTAACACATGGAGAAAAAGGTATAACCAATTGATGGTTCAAGAAGCACCGGGATTTTCTCATATCTCATGACATTTGTTTGAAGACAGTAACGCTGGAAGGATATGCATCCAACAGTGCAAACACTAGTTTTGTCACATTCTTCATGTTGAATGCGAGGGCGCAATTGTCCGTGAAGATTAAGTTTTCCAACAAGAAATTTCTCACGGAACTGTATGTGGAACAGCATAAAAAGAAGTTTCAGGTGGACCTAAGGGCTTCTGGTCGTGCTCGACTTATATTTATAACAACTTGTTGTCATCATGGACCAGTAGATCTTTTGTACCAGGATCTTGATTTTATGGATCGGACCGATCCATTTGATTGTGACTGCCAAAACTTTGGTTGAGTTAGATGTTATTGCCCTGTTCAATCCGCGTAAACCCGATGAACAATTAATCCTCATGCTTTTGTACCTTTTGTAAGATGGAGTTACACATTGTTGCCCTTTTCAACTAGGGTTTGACCCACATTTTGTTTCATACTGGGGTTCTGTGTTCGTATAGGTACTACCTCTGTCGTGGTTTATTCTTTATTGCCCCCCTTTGTATTTTGTAGTACCATACTTTGACCTTAGATTCAACTAAGAATATATTAATGCATGCCATCGAAAATAATATTGTTGGACTGCTATTCCCAACTATGTTCATCTGCTATATGCAATAATTATGCATGTGCTTGCTCGCCATTTAGGCGGCTGCGGCGCGCTCTGCTCACGTGCCTCTGCGTGCTTCGCTCGCCATTTAGGTGCCCTTGGATCGCGTACCTCTTCACGCTCTGCTCGCCGTTTAGGTGCCAAGTCTCACTCGGGTCGTGTCGTCCCTCCGCGCGCGCTCTGCTAGCGGTTGGGGCTGGCGCACGATCACGTCAGGGAAGCTTTAGTTATTTGATCTTAGATTATGTTAATTAATTATACCTCCAGAGCCGGAATCATCCGGCTCTGGAGGTAGAATTACTTAACCTAAACTATGATCTCCGGTGCTCGTTCCCATCGCGCAAATCCATCCTGTCGTTGGCCGTTGGGGGTATGCTGGTATGTGTGGGTAACTAGCTAGCAAGTGGATTAGTAGAGAGTTGCCACCGGCGGCCATTGCTGTGGTTATTTATAGCTAGCAGCTGCCTAGGGGATTAGGGATTTTAGAATTCACCCATGTGGAGCGCGGGAAGCCTTCGCTGGAGCGCGGGAAGCCTTCACTGGAACGTGGGAAGACTTGAGCACACAACCCGACAACCATATGCGGTGTCACGTGTTACCGGACACGTGTTAACATAAGGAAACATATGTGTAACTTACTAATAATCGCACACATAATCGCACACGCATCGTGTGCGATACTCCTAGCCATCGCAAGCAACTAGTATGCATTATTCAAAGTTTTTAGTACACACAGAATCGCACACGAATTAACTCTAGTAACTGTCTGTGTTATATTTTCTCATTGCAAACAGTTCATTCGAGTGGGTTGTTTGCCGCGTATCACACACATCTTGTTTACACGAATCGTTTGTATTTTTTTGGCTCATCGCAAACAGTTCATCTATGTGAATTGTCTGCCACACATCACACACATCTTGTTAAGTTGAACCATTTCCGTTGTGTTCCCTAATCAAAAACAGTTCGTCCGAGTGAACCTTATGCCGTATATCATACACACCTTGACCTGGCTAACCATTTTTGTTGCATTTCCTAATAGCAAACAGTTCATCTGAGTGAACTGTATGTCGTATATCGCACACACCTTGATATGGCTGCCTGTTTTATTGTGATGTCTCATCGCAAACAGTTCGTATGGATCAACCATATGTCCTGCATCGCATACACAACTAAAATCTGAACCGTGTTTGATGTATCCTTCATCGCAAATGTTTTGCATCATTATTGACGGGTTTTTTACATCACCCTTTGTGATTAATGCATCGCACACAATTTCGTCAAAGGGTCTTTGATTGTAGTGTCACGTTAGCAACATCCTGCAGTAGTGCCTCCAAGTCTTCCTCCAACCGCAAGAATACCTGTCGCGAGGCCAAGGCATACATCAGCAAGGAGATGGACTCCGATGAATAAGAGTCTAATACGACTCCGTCGTATCTACTTTTCCAAACAATTTTGCCCTTGTTTTGGACTCTAACTTGCATGATTTGAATGGAACTAACCCGGACTGACGCTGTTTTCAGCAGAATTGCCATGGTGTTATCTTTGTGCAGAAATAAAAGTTCTCGGAATGACCTGAAAATCAATGGAGATTACTATTTTGGAATATATAAAAAATACTGGCGAAAAGATCCACGTCAGGGGGCCCACACCCTGTCCATGAGGGTGGGGGCGCGCCTACCCCCTGGGTATGCCCCCTGCCTCGTGGACCCCCTAACGCTCCACCGACCTCAACTCCAACTCCATATATTCATGTTCGGGGAGAAAAAATCAAAGAGAAGGATTCATCGCTTTTTACGATACAGAGTCGCCGCCAAGCCCTAAACTCTCTTGGGAGGGCTGATCTAAAGGTCCGTTCGGGGCTCCGGAGAGGGGAATCTGTCGCCATCGTCATCATCAACCTTCCTCCATCACCAATTTCATGATGCTCACCACCGTGCGTGAGTAATTCCATCATAACTTGCTGGACGGTGATGGGTTGGATGAGATTTATCATGTAATCGAGTTAGTTTTGTTAGGGTTTGATCCCTAGTATCCACTATGTTCTGAGATTGATGTTGCTATGACTTTGCTATGCTTAATGCTTGTCACTAGGTCCCGAGTGGCATGATTTCAGATCTGAACCTATCATGTTTTCATGAATATATGTGAGTTCTTGATCCTATCTTGCAAGTCTATAGTCACCTATTATGTGTTATGATCCGTTAACCCCGAAGTGACAATAATCGGGACCATTACCGATGATGACCGTAGTTTGAGGAGTTCATGTATTCACTATGTGTTAATGCTTTGGTCCGGTACTCTATTAAAAGGAGGGCTTAATATCCCTTAGTTTCCAATAGGACCCCGCTGCCACGGGAGGGTAGGACAAAAGATGTCATGCAAGTTCTTTTCCATAAGCATGTATGACTATATTCGGAATACATGCCTAAATTACATTGATGAACTGGAGCTAGTTCTGTGTCACCCTATGTTATAACTGTTGCATGATCGATCGCATCCGACATAATTCTCCATCACTGATCCAATGCCTACGAGCTTTTCATATATTGTTCTTCGCTTATTTACTTTTCCGTTGCTACTGTTACAATCACTATAAAACCAAAAATATTACTTTTGCTACCGTTACCACTACTATCATATTACTTTGCTACTAAACACTTTGCTGTAGATATTAAGTTTCTAGGTGTGGTTGAATTGAAAACTCAACTGCTAATACTTGCACTACAAAAAAAGACACATCGTGACATTTTGGGTCGAATGAATTTTTTTTGTCATACTTATGACACTTCTATGACAATAATTGTGACAAAACACGGTATCATCATAGATGTGGTGGGGTCCTACTTCTATGACAAAAAATCATGACAGAAAATGGGCTTTTCTTCCTGGGCGGGCCGGAGACGCGGCTGCATGACATCCTTTGGGCCGTCCATGACGGAAAAAATCATGGTAGAAGCGAGGGCGAGGAAAATATCGGGGTGTTCCCGGTTACGGTGGGTGGTCGGGACCGAGCGATGTGTGTTTCTCTCATACACGCACGCGCGTGGGTGCGAGGCGTTGGGCTCTAACTGAACCCGAGCGAGGCGTTGGGTTCTAACTAAACCCGAGCGATTGCACTGCAGGCTATGCGTTACTGAACCCGAGCAATCGATCGATGGCTGTTTACTGAACCCGATCGAGCGATTCCTTCGCTACTGCTGCTAACTGAAGCCGATCGATGCTGCCTCTGGATGAACAGTGAGTGTTGCTGGGGGGTTTGGATGAACAGTTCCCGGTGGGGGTGGATGAACATGACCCTGTGGTGTTGCCTCTGGATGAACAGGACCCCGATCGATCGAGCCGGTTGGGGCTGGATGAGCAGGACCCCGTGGAGGGCTGGATGAATAGGACCACCCTATGGAGGGCTGGATGAACAGTAGGCGGTGGAGAGCTGGATGAACAGTAGCCCGTGGAGGGGTGGTTGAACAGGAGCCCGTGGTGAGGGCTGGTTGAACAGTAGCCGGTGGAGTAGCGCGCGGTGGAGGCTGGATGAACAGGAGCTCGTGGATGAACAATCGTAGGTGGAGGCTGGAGGAGGTCGACGGTGGATGAACAGTAGCCCGTGGAGGCTGGAGGGGGTTGACGGTGGAGATGAACAGTATCCCGTGGAGTCCCGTTTTGTGGTACGCCACACCCCTCCCGATGAACATGACCCCCGTTTTGACTGTAGCGCTCCAACACAAGCATGTTTCCTCCGTTTTGTGGTACGCCACACCCCTCCTGATCAACAGGACCCTGTTTCGACCGTAGGAGGTTCGTTTCCTCTGTTTTGCGGTACGCCAGACCCCTCCCGATGAACAGGATCCTGTTTCGACCATGGTCGGTCGAACACAAGGCCGTTTCCTCCGTTCTGCGGTACGCCAGGCCTCGTTTCCATCGACTGTTCCATCCAATCCCTTCCGATGAACATGACGACGCATTCCTTACCGACCCAGCAGGTTGCCTCCCCATGAACACGACAATGACGTTGTTTCTCCGTTCGGACCCAGCCATGTACACGAGCCCTGGCCGTACGTATGCGTGAGTAGGCATTCGAGACCCTGCCCGTATGTACTTACATGGTCGTATTTTCCTTCTTGCACACTGGCCGCTGTACGTACGTGTACATGCTACGTGTGCGCCTCTACTACGACACGTGCGCGCCTCTACATCGACCAGTATATACGTACACGTTCGCAACCAGAATGACAACGTTACGTACGCTTTGACCAGGTGGGTCCCGACTGTCATGCACTTCCTTGCATGCGAAGATGTAGCTGGTGGGTCCTAGCAGTCAGGGGGCGAATCGTTTTTTTTCAGACGCACTTCCTTGCATGCGAAGATGTAGCTGGTGGGTCCCAGCAGTCAGGGGGAAACGTTTTGCACGTCTGGTGGGTCCCCCCTGTCAGGTGGAGGAATAATTATTTTGCGCGTAATAAGGAGACACTTCCTTGCTGCGGCCGTGGACCCCGCTGTCAGCCTCTCCATGTACAGTCCACATCTGATGGAAGCCGTTCCTTGACCACGTTGACCACACCGCGCCGAGAGCACTAGGGCGGTGGACGACGGCGAGGCCTAGGAAGGGGACGACGCGGAGCCGGGGAAGATGCGGTAGTGGAAGCCCGCGCGGAGAGGAGTACGAGGGTTCACTGGTTCGGCTGCGGTGTGAGGCTGCCGTTGCCGCAGGGCCTGGCCAGCAGTGGGAATAGTAGGGGGCGGTGAGGCCTCCGCGGCAGCACAGCCGGCCACGGGAGGCAGGAGCATGCGGCACGACCGGCGCTGCTTTGGGCGGCTAGAGCAAGAAGACCAGAGGTTGAAGAAGCACTACCGCCATTGGATGGACATCGTACGGTCACTGGAGCTAGAATCGTTCATATTGACTAAGTTGAAAAAGCACTCCGTCCCCGTCAACTTAGTAGGCCCACAAGTCAGCCACCCAGCAAGGTGGGTCCCAACTAGCAGGGGGATTATTCATTTTTTTGTGCGTAATAAGGAGGCACTTCCGGTGGGTCCGAGCTGACAGCGGGGGAACATTTTTTTGCGAAATACGGTGGCCCATCCGGTGGGTCCCAGCAGTCAGGGGGAAACATTTTTTCGCCAAATACGGTGGCCCGTCCGGTGGGTCCCTGCTGTCAGGTGGAGGAATAATTATTTTCCACGTAATAAGGAGGCACTTCCTTGCGGTTGCCGTGGACCCAGCTGTCAACCTCTCCACGTATAGTACTCTTCCGATGGAAGTCGTTCCTTGACCACGTTGCGCCGCGCCGAGAGCACCAGGGCGTTGGACGGCGGTGAGGCCTAGGAAGGGGACGACGTGGAGCCGGGGAAGACGCGGCAGTGGATGTCCACGCGTAGAGGAGTATGAGGGTTCGCTGGTTCGCTGCGGTGTGAGGCTGCTGCCGCCGTAGAATAACAGGGAGTGTGGGTGAGTAGAGGGATGGCCTGGCCAGAGGTGGGAGTAGTAGGGGCGGTGAGGCCTCCGCGGCATCGCAGCCGGCCAAGGGAGGCAGGAGCACGAGGCACGACCGGCGTTGCTTTGGGCGGCTGGAGCAAGAAGACCACAGGTTGAAGAAGCACTACGGCCGTTGGATGGACATCGTACGGTCACTGGAGCTAGAATCGTTCATATTGACTAAATTGACAAAGCCCTCCGTCCCTGTCAACTTAGTTGGCCCACAAGTCAGCCTCCCACTATTGTGGGTCCCAGCTAGCAGACGGTATTCATTTTTTGTGTGTAATAAGGAGGCCTTCCTTGCGTGCGAAGATATAGCTGGTGGGTCCGACCTGTCAGCGGTGGGAATGTTTTTCACGAAATACAGAGGCCCTTCCAGTGGGTCCCAGCTGTCAGGTGGAGGAATCATTATTTTGCGCGTAATAAGGAGGCATTTCCTTGCGTGCGGCCGTGGACCCAGCTGTTAGCCTCTCCACGCATAGTCTACTTCCGATGGTGTCGTTCGTTGACCACATTGACCACTCTGCGCCGAGCGCATCCAAGGTGGTGGATGACGGCGAGGTCCCGGACAGCAATGAGCCGGAGATGGGAAGATGCGGGAGTAGAGTCGCAGACGGAGAGGTGTACGAGGGTTAACTGGTTCTAGTGCGGTGTGGTTCGGCAGTCGGTGGAGAAGAATAGGAGGTGTGGAGGGGTGGAGGCGGGAGCAGGTGGTCCCGGCGGCGCTGGAGGAAGAAGACGAGAGATTGAAGACGGATATCGGTCGTTGGATGTAAATCCAATGGCTAACGATGTCAGAATCATTTGTTGACTAAGTTGACAACGACTTGCATTGGCTTCGACCTATTGGCCCACATTTCAGTCTCCAAAAATGTGGCACGTATTCAACCCATTTTTTCAGAATTTACAGTTTTTTTTGCGGGATAGAATTTATAGTCCATTTGACCTCCTTTTTTGAATTACAGTCCATCAGCTGGGCTGGGTGAACAAATAATGTAGCGTCCATGCGGCCCATTTATGTTTTTCCTAAAAAATTACAGGCCATTTGCACTTTCTCGGAATACACGATTTTGCTGGGCTTATTATAATTATAATGTTGGGGTGGGCGCATCAATGTTATCAAAAAATAAACAGGGGCTGAGCATTTTGTTATATATATATATAATAATAATAAGTGATTTATTATTACATTGGTTCTTAAATCTTATCAGGCTTTTGTACACAATCATCAGGATTTTCATTGCCAAAAAAAATCCAGGATTTTACTGTTAAGAAACTAGCAAAAGTGCCTGTGCGTTGCAACGGGTGAACAACAAAAAAATCATAAAATTTATAAACCCAAAATAAAATAATTCAAGTTCAGGCAAATTGCACCAATATGTCATCAGTTTTACAGATTGATAATTAAGAATAAATGATGCAAGAGAGCAAAGAACACGAGACATCAAATTTATGACAAAAAAGAAATAGATCAAAGATTTTTAATGATGTTGGTAGTGAATCCCCCTAAGGGCCGTGCGTTGCAATGGGAGGCACAAAAAATACATGCTAGCCAAATAAGTATGACTTAATATCCGGACATATGAGTGTCGTCTAATTTAACACGGTGGCTCACCATGTTGCCACAAAATGTCCACATGATCGTAATGCACGTGGTAAATCCCTAGGCAATGAACTTATCCCTGCACGACACACTTGCCATTGTCTCGTGCAAGGAAAAAATTAAATATTTAAAAACAAATCTCATCGACCATGAACTACTCTCAATGCCTAGACATATAAAGTCTTCCCAAAAACTAATCAAATCCTAGACATAAAATACTTCTGAATCGGCGAACAGTTTTTCGAGTCAACAAACATCTTTTATAAATTAGGACATCTTTAAAAAATCAAGAACATTTGTTTTGTTTAGAGAAACCTTTATTGAAATGCATGAATATTTTTTGACTCAGCTAACATTTTTTCAATTCATGACTTTTTAAAATTGGGGGATGAATTTTAAATTTCGCAAAAGACATTTGATTTTTTTGAATATTTTCTAAAATTTCATGGACATTTTTTTCTTTAGACTCACGAATATGTTTTGAATACACAATCATTTTTTTGAAAATCATGAACATGATTTTACTTCCTGGCATGTTTTTCCAGATTGTGATTTTTTATAATTTGCGAACAGTTCCTAAAATCACTAACATTTTTTGAAATAGCAAAAATTTATGATTTCCCAAAGTTTTTTAATTCACTCGCATTATATAATTTCTCTAAAATTTTGTTATAACTGGAAACTTTTTATAATTTGGAATTGTCAAATTAATTTAAAGAAGAAAAAACTAAAACAAAAATGAGAAAAGAAAAGAAAAGACAAAATGAAAAAAAAAGAAACAGGAGCGTCACACCCGGTAGGCCGGCCCATGAAGGAGGTGCCTAAGAAAAAGGAGGCAAAAATACTTCCTGGCATGTTTTTCCAGATTGTGATTTTTTATAATTTGCGAACAGTTCCTAAAATCACTAACATTTTTTGAAATAGCAAAAATTTATGATTTCCCAAAGTTTTTTAATTCACTCGCATTATATAATTTCTCTAAAATTTTGTTATAACTGGAAACTTTTTATAATTTGGAATTGTCAAATTAATTTAAAGAAGAAAAAACTAAAACAAAAATGAGAAAAGAAAAGAAAAGACAAAATGAAAAAAAAAGAAACAGGAGCGTCACACCCGGTAGGCCGGCCCATGAAGGAGGTGCCTAAGAAAAAGGAGGCAAAAATACTTCCTGGCATGTTTTTCCAGATTGTGATTTTTTATAATTTGCGAACAGTTCCTAAAATCACTAACATTTTTTGAAATAGCAAAAATTTATGATTTCCCAAAGTTTTTTAATTCACTCGCATTATATAATTTCTCTAAAATTTTGTTATAACTGGAAACTTTTTATAATTTGGAATTGTCAAATTAATTTAAAGAAGAAAAAACTAAAACAAAAATGAGAAAAGAAAAGAAAAGACAAAATGAAAAAAAAAGAAACAGGAGCGTCACACCCGGTAGGCCGGCCCATGAAGGAGGTGCCTAAGAAAAAGGAGGCAAAAATGGCTATTACAAGATTCGAACAGGGTGGAAGGAACAGCTTGTAGCCACCACGCTAGTAGTGCACTTATGTTATAGATAGGGCATCAGACGTATAAAGCCACAGTTCACGGCGGCGCCTTTGGATACAAAAACCGAATCGTTTCTTAACTTACGGGTGGCATAGCGGGTAATTTATAGCTAATTCGGGGGCAATTATTTGGACGGACGGCCAGAAGCACTATTTGCTTTATTATTAGGGTAGATTATTTTTATAATTTAATAAGATGTGGGATATTGTTTTCTTACATATGTAAGTATCTGTTAAATATATGATGACAATAACAATAATATATAATAACATATAAAATAATTTAAATATATATAATATAGTTAGAAGGGAAACATAAGTTGGACCAGACGTTCCTATTCTTATATAGAAAAATAGAACAGACCTCTGCATTTTCTTCAAAAAAATACATAAATTGGGATGCCGATGTTTCAGGAAAAATAAAATCTCGGATGGGAGGTCCATAGGCCGGTCGATACATGACGGCCCTCAAGAAAATACAAACAGGCCTATGGACCTCCCATCCGAGGTTGTGGGCTGCGCATGTTAAAAAAGAAAGCCTAGACGGGGCAGCCCAAAACCCAGCTGATACTTGTTGCCCCAGTGATAATAAATGATACCTGCCAGCTCCCCGGCTTTGTTGTGAATTTATCTCCTATAGTAACTACGTTGAAACACCTAAAAAATATAACTATGTTGACAAACCCGTGGGGCCCAATGTTAGTATAGCATTAGGAGGAAGTATTTTTTCGATGAGGCACTTCCTTGCATACGGCCATAGACCTGGTGGGTCCCGACTGTCCGCCTCTCCACGTACAGTCCTCTCCAGATTCCTCTCGTTTGTTCAGCATGTTCACAACGGCAGACAGCGGCGTCGCGGCGAGCGCACAAAGGCGCAGGAGGAGATCCGACCAGCTAAGGAAGTGCCTTATTAGTAACGAAACAACTGAACTAGCCCAGTGGCCGAGTGACACTACACGACACACTACAAGAAATCCGTTAATCCATGACAAATTTTTTTTGACGATCCTATATCCGTCACCGATTATGACAGTTTACACTCATCCGTCACCCATACCGTCACCGACTAGTAAGCCCCGTGTGGGCCGAAAAACAACAGGCCCTTGATGACGGACGTCGGGCTACCGTCACAGAAACTGTCGCGAATCGAACAAGTGGGCTTAGTCGGGCCTACAATTTTTTTCCATATACACCATCCAAACCGTCATGGATTGTGCTCATGCTGATGTGACGTAGATGCCCCTTCTTTGGCCCACATGTCGGTTGGACCATACGTGTTTTTCCAAAAAACAAAACAGTGAGGATGCGTGGGTGCCATTGTATGCCCCACATGACAGTAAAAAAACAAGTTATCGATTTAGTCCGTCGCCGTCCAGATCGAGGGTCGTCGCCGCGGCGCCGCCAGTGCCACCGACGGCTGCCCGGGCGAGGGTGGTCCGGCGGGGTGGTCTGTCTCGGTGTCATCTTCAGGATCCCGTAGGCCTCTCGCCTCGCTGCCGCCCGCCCTTGTTGCGCCGACGAGCCAGCCTCCGCCAGGCATTGCCGCGCCACGATCTAGCTGCAGCCCGCCATTGCCGCCTGACAAGCAGCCGCCGCCCGCCATTGCTGCACCGGACACTCCCCCGTTATTCCCCAAATCAACATCAACCAGGAGCGAGCGGTATGTCTTCTATAGAAATCATCTCTCTCCTACTGAATGTGTTGATTAAATATTGTGATTTGCAAGCGGAGGTGAAGCAAGTATGCATATACAGAGATAATTTAAGATGGATTTCCCATCCTTAATATTGCTATTCGAGTATAGTTGTATGGATTGAGGTGAATTTTTTTGGATAGGGGATCTAGGATAACATTGCTTGGCCAAATGATTTAAATGTACGCATAGATTAAAAGTTGGGGTTGTGTTGTGTTTTAATATCCGGATCTTTTATACCATGTGATCCGAAATCCCAGTTACCTTGCGTAATCTGCAAGTGATTTATGCATGCTTAAGCTTGGTGTTTTGTTGGCAGAATTTGCCCAGAATCTGATCCTGCCCTAAGTACAGGACATGCTGCTTCTATTGGTACAAAATGCCCAAACTCTGATGCTGCCTTAAATCCTTAATACTTGTGACTACCTGGTTATCGTTATTTTGTTTGTTCTGTTGTGCAGAAGAGATTGTCTACAGGAAGCTCCCTCTATTATAACTTGTTGCTATTTTATTTATCTGGCCATTAAAAGTCTTCACTTATGGTTGTATGTTATTTCCATCTTTGCTAGTAAACATGTTGCCTGTCTAGAGTTATAATTCTGATCCATATGCCCCTTGTAATATTGGGATTACTTGTAAGTTGTTCTAGTCATGTCTCTTCAGTGATGATATATCTTTGATTCTTTTTCTGCAATGCAGATGGATAGACACTGGATTCATCGTACATTTTTTTCCCGTGAGTACATCGAAGGTGTCAAAGAATTTATGAACTTCATCCAAGATAAATTCAGCGAGGATGAGAAAATACTCTGCCAATGTAGAAATTGCCTTAATCATAAACACCAGCATCAGACCGTTGTGAACACATACATATTGACGTATGGCATGGAAAGTACATACACTCGCTGGATATATCATGGAGAAGACTTTGATGTTGATGTGATTGAAGAACCTGTTCATGTGCATGACACCGCCGATGGTAACAATGGTGCTGATCGATTTGAGGAGATGTTTGGAGACCTACGCACAGCAGTAGAACAAGCTGAAAGTGAAACTGAAAATCCTTCTGAGCATGAGTCTTTTTTGAAGAACGTGATGAAAGTGGCAAAGCAGCAACTTTATCATGGTTGTACCAAGTTTTCGAGGTTCTCCTTTGTGGTAAAGCTTCTTCATTTGAAGTCATACCATAGGATCACAAATAGTGCATTTACTGATATATTGAAGATATTGGCTGAAGCATTCCCTGAACCTAATACACTCCCAAAATCATACGAGGAAGCGAAGAACCTTCTGAAGGAATTAGGCCTTGGGTATGTTTCTATACATGTGTGCTTTAATAATTGCATTTTGTTCAGGAAGCAATATGCCAATCATGACAACTGCCCAGTTTGTGGCCTATCAAGGTGGAAAGACCCTGCTAGAAAGAAGATTCCACAAAAAGTGTTGAGGCATTTTCCATTGGTGCCTAGGCTGAGGAGGATGTTTCTTTCCAAAAAAGGAGCAGAAGAAGCACAATGGCACAAGCTAAAGAGGCAGCCCAGTGAGAAGGAATTGATCATCCGGTTGATAGTGATGCATGGAAAGATTTTGATAAACAATATCTAGATTTTGCAAAAGATGCCAGAAACATTAGACTTGGCATTGCCACTGATGGGTTCAATCCTTTTGGAAACTTTAACACAACCTATAGTATGTGGCATGTGTTTGTTATACCATACAACCTTCCACCTTGGGCATGCATGGACCAGTCAAATTTCATGATGGCTTTGCTAATTCCAGATCCTAAATCACCTGGCAAGCACTTTGATGTCTTTCTACAACCACTTGTAGAAGAATTACTTGAGCTCTGGGAGGGTATGCGTACATATGATGCTCTTACTGAAAAAATGTTTGATCTTCATGCTGCAGTTCTATGGTGCATTCATGATTACCCAGCTCTGAGCACTCTTTCAGGGCGTACTACAAGAGGCTATTTTGCATGTATCCATTGTGACAAACACCCTATTTCTTACGGCCTAAGGAAAAAATTGGGTATATTGGTCACTATCGTTTCCTTCCAAAGGGACATCGTTTGCGGAGAAATAATGAATTTGTTGGTCTTCATGAAAGCAATGATCGGCCAGGTAAATTCCCTGAGAAAGAGCTGCAAGCAGAATTGGAGAACCTGGGAGGCAACAAGAAAGTAAGAAAAGGAAACGTTCTGACTTGGGCAGCAAGAAGGCTCATGTGCCAATTTGGAGCCGCAGGGTTTGTTTGTGGGATTTGGAATATTGGGGGAAATTGAAGCTGAGGCACAATCTTGATGTCATGCACATCGAGAATAACATATGTGAAAACCTCATTGGGACAATTTTGAACTTAGAGGGGAAGACAAAGGACACACTCAATGCTAGGATTGATCTCCAAGATTTGAATATTAAAGAGGAGTTGAAATTGAGGAAGGAAGGAAACTCATATGTGATGCCTCGGGCACGATATACCTTGTCCAAAGAACAAGTGGTTGCATTTTGTCAATTTCTACGGGAGTTAAAGTTTCCGGATGGATTTGCTTCCAACATATCAAGATGTACAAGTGCTGATGGTACCAAGGTACAAGGCCTTAAAACACATGATTGTCACATTCTTCTGCAAAGAATCTTACCTGCTGGCATGATAGGATTTTTGGATAGTGATATATATCAAGCAGTAGCTGAGTTAGGCAAGTTTTTCAGGGAACTATGTAGCAAAACTCTTAATAGGGATGTGTTGGCTGAAATGAAGAAAGAAATCCCTATAATTTTGTGCAAGCTTGAGAAAATTTCCCCCCTGCTTTCTTTGATGTGATGGTGCACCTTGCAGTACATTTACCTGAAGAGGCATTGCTTCAAGGCCCCGTACAATATGGGTGGATGTACCCAGTTGAAAGCAGGCTATATACTTTAAAGCGCTATGTGAGGAATAGGGCACGACTAGAAGGTTCGATTGCTGAAGCATATGTTACGGATGAGTGCCTGACATTTTGCTCCAAGTACATGGATGATGTTGAAACAATATTTAATCGGAACCCAAGAAACATAGGTTTTCCAGATGAAGAAGCCTATGGTGTTGATGTTTTTGGACATGGAGTTAATTTTACTTCAGGATATGATTATAAATATGTACATGCAGAAAAAGAATTTGATCAGATGGTGTGGTATGTGTTGAACAATTGTGAACAAGCTAAGAAATATATCGAGTATGTTGTCACTTATGAACTTGCTTATGTTGTTTGTGTTGTACTTATGTGATCTGTTGATTAATATGTTTACTTTACAGAATACTCAGAGATGAGTTAAAGAGAAAAGGGGCGCCGGACAGTGATAAGGAGCTTCAAAAAAAATTCCAACATGGTTCAAGAACTATGTTAGTTTTCATTCGCATCTAGTTTTTGGTTGTCACATTTCACTACAGACTCTAATGTATGTGTTTGTGTGTGTTTTTGCAGATGATAAGGATGCAGGATGAGGTTGGTGAAGAGGTAGACGAAGATCTCTTTGCCTTGGCATGTGGTCCTGATCAGAGAGTCCGGAAATTCTCATCATGCATAGTGAATGGGATTAGATTTAGCACTGTTGACCGTGATAGCAACAAGAGAACGCAAAACAGTGGACTCATGACTGAAGGTGAACATGACCGTAAGATCATAAATTTTTATGGAACCTTGAAAGAGATCATTCAGTTAGACTACAACTTGCATGACAAGTCAGTTGTATTGTTTAAATGTGACTGGTTTAAACTTGATGGAAAGGAGACCGAGCTTAAAAATGATGGTTTTTTCAAAAGCATAAATGTTGGAAGTATGTGGTACAAGGACGATTCTTTGATTCTGGCTACGCAGGCTAGAAAGATTTTTTATTTGCCAGACACGAAGTATGGGAAGAATTGGCAAGTTGTGCAAACATTTGAACATAGGCATCTCTTCAATATTAGTGAAACTGAGGGTGTACCTTTTACTGGTCCTGCATATCAAGAGGATGAGTGTTGTGATGAGGAGGGTAGGAGAATATCTATTTCTGACCTTACATCCGAGAAGCCTTTGCCTAGAGATGATGAGCAAGGCATTGTTTTTTAAGCTGATGTAGTTGCTCATTTTATGAAAGAAAAAAGCACAGAAGTGTATGAAGGTGGCAATGAAGAGGAACAAGATGATACGGGTCTGGAGTATTGCAGCGAAGACGAAGGAGGTGCCATGGATGTTGACAGCGATGATGAGTAGATGTTTTAATGTAGAGGTACTATCTTCATTCTTCATTTAGTTGCTGTTTCCTATTGTCTACATGGAGTTTATGTTCAGTATAGGGTTAACACAAGTTTGCCATGATTTAGTTTATGTTCAGTACAGTTTTAAAGAGAGTGAGGTGTTTTATGCACTACATGGAGTTTTTGTTCAGTACACTACCAACTGCTATTTCCTAAAAAAATCTCACTGAATCCTGTAGTTAATGTGTTGGCCGGTGTGTTAGAGGATTAAAATGGTAGTATTTGAAGTTTTATCTTGTTTGCCTTAACAGAGTTTTAGTCTGTCAGTGTGTTGTGATCCATAGTGTTTGTTCAGTACAGTACATGAGAGTGTGATGTGTTTTTCTTCTCACTGATGCATAGTTTTGTTCAGTACAGTTCATGGAAACTTCTAATTTTGAAATATTCGACAGACGTTGCTAATGAGGCTGAGAAGGAGATGCTCAAAAATGGTTGTGCTGCAAGCTTAAGTTGGTCTGGAGTTTTATTTTGTTTGCCTTGATACGGCAATGACCGCTAATCCTTGTTGTGATCCATAACAGAGTTGTATCTGAAGTTTTATTTTGTTTTCCTTCATAGGCCAACCATTTTGTCTGTCAGTGTGTTAAGGAAGTCGCTGTAGTTGTAATCCTTGTTGTATGCCTGACAATATATCATCTATGCACCGGCTGTTGTGAGGATGGCATATGTGTGCTGTCATTGGCTATTCAGTTTCACAAATAATTCCTGAAATTCATAAGGCTCATGTATGTTCAGAGTATGGCCTAAAATCAAGTTCCTTATATCTAGTTTAGATGCAATCTTCCAAAACACAATTCTGGTCATTTTGGAGCTTTGTGAAGCGATCCCAGGCTAGCCAACAGTCTTGGCAGTGTAAATTGGCAGAATGACACTCCTTACTACCCTCGCCATCTACCCAAAACCTCTGGACAAATTACCCAATGAAAGGCCAGTGCATCAGGCATCAAAGTTTGCCGCAGAAACTGATTTTCATCCAAACAGGGCACCTATCCTTAGCCATTGACATCTAGCTTCTTTGTATACCCTAATTGAGCATAGAAGCACATTGTGACATGGTCGGTTTCTTCAACCAATTCACAGAGAGGGAGAGCGTGTGGTGACCATTGCCCTGGCAGGCAAAAATGGCGCTCTGTGCGTTTCTGGCGGTGCCACGAGCGACTCAGGCCCCTACTCGCCCACCCCTCTCGCCTGTAGTCCAGCTCCGTCCAACCCCCCATGGCGCCAAGGTCTCATCCCACCTGCCCCCTCCAACACGTGAAAAGGAAAGAGGAAAAGGGGCACCAGATCGTGGGAAATAAGGATCGAAGGAAACAGAAAAATGATCGAAGGAAAGGGGGAGGAGATCTCGCGTGGCGCAACCCACCAAACGCGCGTCTGATCCATCGCGCGAGCCCTACATGCTCCACCAGACAGTGCGTCTGATCCAGCGCGCGAATTTTTCCTCTATATGCTAGCGACATCTTCCGCTCAATAAGATGAAGTCCCACCAAATATAACACAATAACTAAGATAGCCCAGTGGAAAGAGCACCCCGCTTCAGCGCTGGTGACCCATGTTCGACTTCGCTTTCTCCCCTTTTTCCCTACGGCGCGATTTTTTCTTTTATATGCTACCGATGACTCAATAAAAGAAATTCCCAGAATATAAAGCATAATTACTGAGATGGTCCAGTGGATAGAGCATCTTGCTCCAGCACTGGTGACCCAGGTTCGGCTCCACCTTCTCCCCTTTTTCTTTTTTGGCAGCAAATTTAAAGTTTTTTAAAATATTCATATCTTTTAAACCGCAACTCGCTCAAATTCCTCTTTCTGTTTGAAATTACACCCTCGGCAGATTATTTTCTAAAATATTCATATCTTTTAAATCACAACTCGCTCAAATTCCTTTTTCTGTTTGAAATTACACCCAAATTAAATCGGAGCGGCGGAGCCCATGCCACCCAACAATGCACACGTATCAACGATGTCCTACACCATCCATGTGATCACTAACATCGCCTCCGATGATCGGGTCGCCGTCGATGACCGGGTCGACTCTGGTCGCGGCTCTGTCGGAAGCTTTCAAGATCGTGCGCTCCATTCCAAGCTCTCCGTCCATCCATCCCGGAGCCCATGCCACCCAACAATGGACACGCATCAACGACGTCCTACACCATCCATGTGATCACTAACATCGCCTCTGATGATCGGGTCACCGTCGATGACCGGGTCGACTCCGGACGCGGCTCTGTCGGAAGCTTTCAAGATCGTGCGCTCCATTCTCGAGCTTTCCGTCCATCCATCTCGGGCCCATGCCGCCCAACAATCAACACATATCAACGACGTCCTACACCATTCATGTGATCACTAACGTCGCCTCCGATGATCGGGTCACCGTCAAGACCATGCGCTCGATTCCATCACAAAATAATTTCATAAATAATTTCTAGTAATTATGACATAGTGTGTAATTAAATATATGTCTTGCTAATTATAGAAACAAATCACTTACTCGTGATGTATTCTCTAGAACATTTTTTAGATCAATTCTCTCTCTCTCTTTTAGTGGAGAGATCAATTTTCTTTCTTTTTTTGAGTGAAGAGATCAATTTCTAAATTTACCTGGCGGCAAGAAAGCGCGCACAGGGGACTTTATTTTTGCTCCACCGGCGCCAAGCCAAAAAGAACCATCTTGAATTGACCATATTGCCCACCAAGCTATTCTTCCATCAGTACATACGAAGGGACAACATTGTAATTTGACACGAACCACTAACCCCATCGCACGGCCGCCTCTAGCCCCCAAATCACCAAATCCCCCATGCCCCCCCCGCACGGCCGCCCCAGATCCGCCTCCACCGCCCGCACCACCTCCTCCACCGCCGGCATCACCTCCTCCATCGCCGAGCACGAGCCTTGTCTCTCTTCCACCTCCACCGCCGGTCACAACCCCTCACTCACTACTGGCCAAGACCCCCTTCCACCCCCACGCTCCACCAAACCCTAGAACATGACCCGGCCGCCGCTGGTCACCTTCGCCACTGCCCTTCCTCTTCCTCTTCCGCCTCCACCACCGGTCACAAACCCACATCCACTGCCGGCCACAGACTCCCTCCCCTCCTCCTCCCCTCCACCAAACCCGAGAAACAAGCCGTTGTCGCCTCCATACTGCGCCGCTTCAAGTGCCTCGCCGCCACCACACTTCGCTGCTCCAAGGGCATCTCCGACACCTCGCTGGACATCTGCACGACACACTAATGGGGAAGAAGATTGCATCGAAGAAATCCTGAGGACGCAAGACAGCAGGTATAATCTTCTTAACCCATGCTTTGATCTAAAACTACCATATCTGAAACTAGAGCTTGAGCTACTGCATACTTGTACAGCAGTCCTGAAGCACCTAAAAGACACTTGGATTCCTTTTATGTAGTAAAATACGAGCAGATAAGATAAGGATCAACATTATAGTATTTGTTGGTTTTCAGAATTGCACACAACTGTATATTGATATATTCCTATCCAACCAGATAAAATTCAAAACATGACCATGTATGTCTAATTACTAGGTGGTAATAGTGTTTTTTATTGTTCTTGACTTCAATTGCTAGTGTTCCTGGTTCATTAGGGCCGTAGCCATACATAAACATAAGAAATAGTAATTTGTTAGTAAGTACATATTATGCACATAGTAATTTGTGTTCATGTGTTCACTCATCTTAGAACCACCACCTGTACATCATATGGATGATTTGCGCCTCAAAAGAATCATAAGGAACAATTCAAGGCTGCAAGCACTCGGAATTCCTGCATTATCAACATTGTTTGCAGCCAAAACTGTCATTTCACCTGGAAAAAAAGGCCCAGCAATAGTACCGATGAATCTGAAGCTGAGTACCATCCTAATGAGGACGATACCAGTGAAGGAGAGTCGACCGATGGTAGTTTAGTACATGAGACAGAAGCATTGCAAGAATTTAAGTCCACACCTGCTGCTAGCTCAAACTCCAAGGTGCTAAAATCCTCCATCTAGTCATTGCTAGATATGTTGCTTGTTGGTCATTGCAGCAGAGTTTTTGTTAAAGGTTGTTAATTAAACCTTGTTTTCATTTCTATCAGGGCTTGAAGGACTGTAAAAAAACAAGTCAGGAATCTAGTAAGAAAAGATCTGCTGCCATGCCCCCTGGTGGAGTCAAGCCTCGGCCTCCTAAGAGAGTTCTCGCGGACATCCCAACTAATATGCGAGTTACAAGGTCGAGGAAAGTACAATCACAAAATGCTGATGCAAGTGCTCAAAATGAAGAGATGTATGATCCTAAACAGCAGACACCAAGTGTCATTCATAAGCCAATTTCTTCTATGGCTTGTGCCAGCCAAGCTGAAGAATTTGTTCCCAACTTTGATGACCATTTTTTTGAAGGCAAGTTTCTTACTATTGTTGTCATATCATGCTCATGTTCTATCCTTTGAATTTCTAGCCTTGTGTATTAACTTCGATTGCATAATGAACATGCTCTCACTGGATGCCTTCTTCTAAAAAGATGATGACCCTGCACATTGTGATAACGGCAACTGGATGGCCAATGGAGCTGATCTCATTGCCCATTGTGATGATAACAACCAGAGGGACAACGAAGCTGGTGGTAGTACCCAACCTCATCAGCAATCTCAACCTGACAGTAACTTTGAAGGCAAGTTACAAACCTGATTTTTCTTGCATTTATTTGATTGTTAATGAGGCTATTGTTATTTAGTAATGGCACTGTGACATAGCAAATTAAGTATATATATTTTCAGATCTTCCATTCAAGCATTAATGCCCTTCAGATCTTCCATTCAGATTTTCTAAACTTCTTGTTCAATCTATTGTTCTATGCATCTTGCCATCTTAAATATACTTGATATAAACCATAATGAAAGCTTGACAGTTCAACTATTGGTGCATACATCATTAGCTTCTCTTGTCACCGCTTTACATTGTTTCGCCTTAATTGTTGCTGCCATCGGTTACTAGTATATTGTCTTGGCCTTCTTGTGAGCTTAATACATCCTTGATTTTACCTTCTTTGTAGGTCCACAATCCTATGAGGAGCCAAGGGAAAGGGGGGCCCAATTTGGGGAAAGGTCTGGAAAGGATCACTCGACGCCGGCAGGGCAAACTGCTGCTTCGCATTCCAGAAGGAAGCTTACGGCCAGAGACACCTCTTTTGGCTGCAAAGTATGCAACCGAATGCAATGTCACAGTCAGACACCATATGCCCGTGTTTAAGCACTGGAAGGATTACAAGGACCCAAATGGAAATGTCAGAGATGGGATCTTCAGGAACTTTGTAGGCAAAGTTGGTGTAAGTACATAATCCTGGCCTTTCTCCCTCACATTGCTAGGAACCTGTCAATCTTCTGCTATTTTGTCTATCTGCCATCATGATACTTACCCATGTTTTTTATCTTACTAGAACATGTTTCAAATGGACCTAGAGGCGGTGCCAGTTAGGAAGGCTTGCACAGAAATGCTGAAACACGCGACTCGCCAACAACGATATAGGCTCAAGAAAGAGTATTTTGATCCTCACGCACCCCATTTGGTGAGGAGAACTTCTCCGGTCCCCTCGATGACTGATGACCAGTGGAACAAGCTGGTGGAAAGCTGGAAGGATCCCAAAAAGACGGTATGTCTCTTCCTTCAGACCGATCTCGCCTTTTACATGCTAATCTAGAGACTGTGCCTTACATGTATTTGGTCTCTTGATGTAGGGGATATCTCAAATTAACAAAGCTAATCGAGCTCAAGTTAAGTTCCACCAAACTACTGGAGCGCACAGCTACCCTGTGCACTGTGGAAATCTGGTAAGTCAAACATGTGGTTGTGGATGTGCAAGATGTATGTGTGCACTATTAAAAGGTGTTCTTGGATTGCTTCCATGTAGTGTAGGTATATGATGCTCCCTTGCCTTCATATCTGTTGTTTTTAGGGAGACAAATACAAGGATGAAGAACCAACAGCAGTGGATTTGTTCAAGGAGTGCCACTACAGCAAGAAAAAGAAAGGTTACACCAATGTTGTGCTGGATGCAATTGTAAGTCAGCTTTCAAAGACTACCAACCATCAAAGTTTTAACTTTTGCACGGCTAGAATTAATATTGTTTCAGTCCCTCTTACAGATTGAAAAATATTAAGCAAATGCCAGTGTAGGTTAATTGGAAATGTTAACATATTCACCTGACTATCTTGTAATAGATTGTCCTATATTGCAGTTTTGGCCATCCTCAGTGTCTATCTTGTAGTATATATAAAATAATTAGATTTAAACATTAGTTGCTTGTACTTTATTGATATAATTTATCCTGTTTCTTCTGGCCACTTTGTTGTTGATGAATAATCCGACTCAGCTCCGCACAGAAAAAAGTTTAATCTGACTCTGTTCTCAAAAGATAAGGATGCATGCTAGCTTTCCTCATGCATGTTAACTTGCTGATGATGTCATCTCTACTTGTGCTTAAGCTGTCTCATAACCATGTTTATTGCTTGGCATTGCTAGACCGAGATGGAAAAGAAGGTTCCTAATCCTACAGAAGATGGTTAGGAATCAAGCTCTGCAACTGAGGCGGCAACCAAAGCTGTAGCTGAAGTGCTTGCTAAGCACACTAAGAAGCCGAGGTTTCTTCAGCATGTGGGGATCCAGCACGTCCATGCGAGATCCAGTGCTATCAACCGTGAACTAGAATTGGCAGCGCAGAAGATGAATGTTGAGCTTCGGGCGTGTGTTGACACCTTGACCAAGAAGTTGAAGGAATCTGAAGAAGAAAGGGCCAGGCAAGATGAGGAGTACAGGAAGCGAGATGAGGAGAACAGGAAGAAGCAAGCTGAGATGGATGCAAAACTAGACTTATTGCTAAGTCAGATGCCATCAAGATCAGCTGAAGGGTAAGGTGTTTGTCCAAAAAGCTGCTGGAAGCTATATGAATGTGGGATATGCTGGTGGAACCTAGCTTGTTATTTTGTCAGCCTTTTGTTATGCAAACTGCATACTGTTCGATGCAAACTAGTTGCATGTTGGTGCTTGATGGTTAGTGGATCTTGAGATGTAGGCTGAATGCTATGGTGGATGTGTCATGGAGGAGCAGTACTTGTGTAATGTGACTTGTGCTTTGTAATGTTGTGCCTCTTTCTGTCTTAATATTTGTATACAAATTATTAATAATTGTCAGTGCTAAATTGTTTCGTGTAAAAATCACAAATGGGCTTCGTTGGGTAAACCTAATATTGATGGGCTGGATGAAGTAGGCCTCGAAACATATTTTGGGTAAAAAAACATAACTGGCCCATAAGATTAATGGGCTGATGTGCTTGTTGGACCACTGGAAATGGGCTAACATGAATGGTGAAAAAAATAGTTCGAACCAAAACAAATGGGCCAAAACTTACTGGGCCGAAGGCTACATGGGCCCAGGTGGTGCCACGTCAGACCCAGACTGGAGTGTTGATGCCACGTCATCATGTAAATGCGTGACGGAAAAGTCCGTTACAGAGGCCCGGGCCTGGGGCGGGCCGGGCGGGCTTGGGGCCGATCAGTGACGGTAAATGACCGTCATAATTTGGCCTAAATCCATGACAGACGGAAAATCCGTCAAGGTTGGTCGGGTGGACAAATTATGACACGATATACATGACGGACAGGCCCACAGTCACCGACGGTCATCGATGACAGTTTCTGGGCTCTCAGTGACAGACAAGGGCTGTCACAGATTACCATATTTCTTGTAGTGATAGCTGTTCCGCCCGGGTTCGATTCCACCTGTGCAGAGAAAATATCTCCAAATTTTTTGCCTCTGCGTTTATTGACATGTGGGTCCCAATTGTCATCTACGCACACCACGTCCTACACTTGCCAAAACTTCGTCCCTCGTTTTCTCTGTTTTTCGCAAACTCGACATTGTGTGGGCATTTTGAAAATAGCATATCTTTTTGACTGTGCATCATATGAAGATGTGTTATGCATGAATGTTGATCAGCATGATGTTAAATGGCTGGTAGTTCCAGTTTCGACCATGAATAAAACTTTCAGCATGATGTTAACACTATTTGAAAAGGCCGTGTTAATATAAATGCTATGCCTCTGAAAGTTGCAGTTTCTTATCTGAAACTGAACTTGGAGTTTCTTATCTGAAACTGAAACTTGTAGTTTCTTCTCTGAGAATCACCTGTCGGCGACCTAAAGGCAGGGGAACCTCTCCTCTCCATCATCTCCATTCCAAAACCACCGTCTGCCTCTCGCCTCTCCCTCTTCTCCATTTCAAAACCACCCCCTCTCCTCTCCATCATCTCCATTCCAAAACCACCGTCTCGCCTCTCCCTTTTCTCTATTGCAAGACCACCGTCTCTCCTCCCATCTTACAAAGCTAGCACCAGACCACTCAGAAGGACATCTATGGAGGGGATGCAGCAGCGAATCAGGTAGGTCGCCGGTGGCGACCAGGCAAAGTTAGCCAGGTTGAAGGAGATCCTTACTTGGTTTGACAATGAGTGGGAGATTTCGAGGACGATGAGGGCCATGTGGCAATGTATGCAAAAGAGCGAGACGACGGCGATAAGGGCGGCGATGTACTCCTCAGCGGCAGTCACGCCGTAGTCCTTTGAGTTCATCGAGTATCTCCTCTAGGCGATGGAGCAGACAGATTCGCCCGAGGTGAAAGTCAGGCGGAGGTGGTGGGCGTACAGGTCGAAGGTCGAGCACCCAGAGGATAACGAATCGATCAAGCACGATGTGCCGTTCGTGAGGGTGCAGAGCCAGCCGGAGCCACAGGAGTATTCGTTCTCCCACCGCAAGAGGAGGCCGGATGGCGCGACGTCGCTTTGCCCACCGTTCTCCATGGTTCCCTCGACGCTCGCCTCGTTTCAATGACGTCGGTAGGGTTTAAGGTAAGCTTCGCACTAACCTAATCTTCCATCTGCTCATGCTTACAAACAGTGTGACAACTAATAAAAATCATGCTTACAATCAGTCTCTTAGTACTATGGCAATCACCCTAAAATAGCTCTAGACCTTTGGGTCAAAGTTGTGACACTGTGTACAAATAAAGAAAAATAGATTGGTGCTTCTTTCAGAAAAGAGTACACCCCTAGAAAACTGCCAATATAAGCTACTAGTATTTTTTAAGTCTAAGCTACTAGTATTTGGTTAGAGGATTTGTTGCCGAGAAAGATCCGTCCACAGTGAGCGCCACACATCCCACTGATGGTGGTGGATGCCAATGCTTAGATGGAGCAGGGTTGGTGTTGGTAATTTTTACTTGGCACCTCGCACTCTGCATATATGCCGGTTCCATCCGTACATTTGTGCAGTTCCACCAAAATGCAGCTGAATAACCCTGTTTGCACAGATAATGAAATGGCGTGATTACATTATAGTGGCACTAGTTGATGAAACATACACTAATAAACAGAAGAAAATATTACATCATACTAGAAATCGACCCAAGTCTCCCCGATACACCTTCTGCCAGTGATGAACATCAGTGTACAGCGGTAGTACAAGGAGGGGCCTTGAGACATTCAAATCTCTATTTTTGTGCAGATCAACTAAAATTAAGCACCCCAGTTTGTAGAAACGCTTAAACATTAACAATAGGACTAGTTGATGAAACATACATTAACAAAGAGAAGCACTTTCTTTATCTACATTGGAAATGAAATGATAGAGAGGACACTTGCTCTATTTTAACTGTATTATTACTTCATTTTATTAGTGACACTAGGGTTGAGCAGGTGGCAAAGGAGGTGTACCGCGCGTCGTAAGGATGAAGGCTGGGGGTGCTTAGACTGGGATGCTGAAGCTGGCTCTTTCAATCCCTATCTTCCCCCTGATGTTTCTTTGGTAGCATTTGGGTTGAAATCATGGCGATTGCATACAAAGATTTGATAAGATTTTAGCGTATCAATATAATAATAGACGTGGATTCTCAAAAATAATAATACAATAATAGACATGCAGTCAGGGGTTAATCTACTAGAATGTTTATACTCCCGTTGCAATGCACGGGCAATTGTCTAGTACAAAAAAACAGTGGCACTAGCGGTGCCAAAACATTGCCTCAAATTAATAGTGCCACTAGATTAAGGTGCAAAATAATAACATTACTGCTTTATCATGGCAGTGCCAAAACAGTAGCACAAGAGCAGGATCAACATGCGGGATCTTTGGCAAACGGTCAGACCAAAAAGGAACATACCTCGTGATGGGAACCATATCTGCAGTCAACGCCATCGTAGAAGGGATGACACCAGTCACCAACATGGATGATTCAATTCATGGGACCTTTTGGTGCAGTTCACCTAAAATGAAGCAATGTCCCATGAGCTAGCAGCTTCTTCTTCTTCTTTTTTAAGAAAAGGGCTCCAGCCCCGGTTCCATTTCCATCAGAAAACGAAACCCACAGAGCTTCTTCATTAGTTGCAATAAAATTGAGCAACATCAAGGTTGGTCGTGAAGCTCCTGGAGAGTAGGCGGACCAGGACAGTTGCATCTCTAACGAAAAGAAGCAACTTATCTTAATGGGAAATTTAGCAGGACATGAAAAAAAGTGCCATTGATTCATATTACTGGAGGCATTACATTGAAAACAACATTGGTTTAACGTGTCCTTACTTTTAATAGTGCGACCGCTACATTTTACCAGTGGCATTACATAAGAGTTGCTCGGGGCAACAAACATCAGAAGAGGATATCTGGATTGGTCCCATTTTTGTTCGGTATATAGCCACCTTATGCTGTGTGAGGCTAGCAAATCTAGTGCTGGACTTACTCTGTTGACTTGTCCCCAGTCCCCACTTTCTTTCCTTTTTCAACCAATAGATTGGGTTTATACTGAGTTTGTACTGCGTTCCCTTTATTTCCCTATTAGACCTAGAGACCAGTTGGATAGCCAGTCTCTGCTACTTTTCGCCCCCATTATTTCCTCTTTCGACCAAGTCCTAGATTCAGGTAACAAATCTCCCCCCACCCCCACCCCCTTTCTTCCTTGTTTCAACCAAGTACTACTAGATTCGAGTGCATGAACTAGTTTTACCTCTTAACAGTAAAAAATTATGTGGTTTTCGAACAACCGATCGATCCTATCTACATGAGGGGGGCTGAGAAATAGTAAAAGATACAAATGCAGCGACGTCAGGAGCTCGGGAAGTAGAGCAAGGCCGGTTTCGAAGGAAGTTATACCTGAGGGTCACCGAGATATTGCTAGGTGGGCGGCGGGAGGCCGGATCTGCCACACTACGGCAGCAAGGAAGAAGGGGTGGGAGGCCCTCCCTCGCTAGCGATGCTTGGGAGAGAACGGCAAGGCATGCTGATCGGGACGTGTCAGCAGTGGGTAAGAGCCGTCGCCGAGGACGACCGCGTGAACGTTGCACCTTCTCACCTTCCCCGGTGGAGAGGATCCGGCTGGATCTTTGACCAGCGGTGAGTATAGAGAGAGTGTGACCACCGCTGTCGTGTTTAGATCTGGAGAGGACGAGACAGTGTGAAGAGAGCAACACTAGCAAGCAAGCGCGGAGGCTCCTGCCTATATAGTGGAGTACTAGTTTTCTTTTGTCTACCGGCCAGTGCCGGCTTGACCTCGGCAATGACTGTCGAGAATGCTTCATGCACATGCCACGGAGGCGCAGTTGTCGTCATTTTGATCTGAAGCACCGGATTATAACATATAACACGAAAAAAATGGGAGAGAACGGCAAGGCATGCTGATCGGGACGCGCCGGCAGTGGGTAAGAGCCGTCGCCGAGGACGACCGCGTGAACGTTGCACCTTCTCACGTTCCCCGGTGGAGAGGATATGGCTGGATCTGTGCCCAACGGTGAGTAGAGAGAGAGTGTGGCCACCGTTGTCGTGTTTAGATCTGGAGAGGACGAGACAGTGTGAAGAGAGCAACACTAGCAAGCAAGTGCGGAGGCTCCTGCCTATATAGTGGAGTACTAGTTTTCTTTTGTCTACCGGCCAGTGCCGGCTTGCCCTCGGCAATGACTATCGAGAAGTCTTCATGCACGTGCCACGGAGGCGCAGTTGTCGTCATTTTGATCTGAAGCACCGGATTATAACATATAACACGAAAAAATGCCAGATGACAAGAAATCATAACCTCACTGCCCAAAGGAGACAAGATGAATCCCGACGGACAATCTAGACAAGGATCAAAGCTCAAATTAAAGATAAACTCACAGAAAAGGGGTCCGTCAATAGATGTCCTAATTAACATAGTCGGCTTGACCTAGATGGCAGCCGAGTAGTCTTTGTGCATGTGCCCCCAATGACTAGCCCAACTCAGTTGTCGCTGTTTAACCCTCGCGGTGATCCGAAGCACATGACACCTAATTTTGCGAGATGACAAGAAACCTTTTTTTAGATTTCTCACCAGAACTACAGCCATGTACAACATAGCCTGCACGATATGTAGACGATAGCCAATCCACGTGTGTCTGCTGGAGTCTGGTCACATGCATGGACGAACTGATCTTCCGTGCCTTGCAGGGATCGTCCAGGTACCAATGTATGTACTACTTCTATTAACTCAGCCGACTTGCGGGGCCGGGGAATGTGCCTATGGTCGGTTCTCAATTGCGGTCCCACATGTGTGTGCAAACGCAATATGACGCGTGTTCCATTCGGAGAGCGGCGTGCCAGACCGGCCGATCGTCTGGGGTGCGACGCGAACGCGACGGGTGTGATGTATACTCCGTACATGTGTACCACTATTTTCTTGAGGCTTTTCTCCATGGCGCAATTCATGGATACAAAATTAGTATAATGTACTATTTAAAAGTAGAGGGTGGGGCTTTTCCCGCGTGGTAGGCGGGGCAGTTCCGCCTAGTCGCTTCGACAGAGACGCGAGAAGATGAGGGAGTAGGCTGCTGCAAACATAGGGCTGTGTGATTTGACAGTGAGTTACTGCTGCACGGGTGGGGCCCGATGATTTGACTTGCCATTATCATTTTAACTATGGCGCTACGACCGGCTTGAGTCTCCCGATTCCTGACCACCTCCATACAGGTGCCTCTCCTGATGCTCCACCATGTAGAGGTTGGCTCTTGCTTGAGAGCCCACTCCTCCACTTTTTGCTTGCCCCTTTCCCCCAGATATGCAGAAATGCCATGTAAAGCGGGCTTATAGCCCACTATTGTACTTGATCCTACAGGTGCTAAGCCTGCCACATAGGCATAAAGTCTGATGTGGCAAGTTAATTAAGAAGAGACAGGCTAGTTTGGTGACCCCAGGAAGAAACGGTGATAAGCGCGTGTACCTAGATGAAGCAAACTCTTAGCAACAAAAAACTAAGCACCTATGCATTGGGGACTTGAGTTGCTAAGCCATTTAATGCCCATAGCACCTCATCTAAAAACCATTTCATTAGAAGAGCTCACTCCTTGGCAAATGCAATAAATACTACGAAGAAAGAGATAGAGAGAAGTAAACAAAAAATACACTTATAGCCAGCCTTATAGCTAACCTTGTTGTATGAGTGACTAAGTGATGACTATGTATGACATTCCAACATCAGATAGCCTAACACACCATGTTAAATCTCCAAGGGCGCGGCCGCGCGAGCGAGACGATGGTCGTGGTAGACGCGACCATGATACGGGCTACTGGCAGCCCTTGGATCTGAGATCGAACGGTCGCATGCTAAGTTGCTGAAAATTTGCAGAATAACCCTCTAGGATAGGATATTCACCCATAGGTCTAGAATCACGCCATGCAACCATTCGATCTCAAATCCAAGGGCTCTCGGAAGCCCGTATCATGGGAGAATGGAAAGCTTCGTATCACCTGTAATTTTCCCGACGCTTGACATGACATCAAAAGCCATTTAATTGGGCGTCGAGTAGACATGACATCTAATTGGGCCCCCATAGTACTGTGCATGAATCCATTTATCCACTAGGCAAGCCAGTACCCTGCCATTCGCATGCCCCCCCCACTCGACATTTTTACAATCGATAAACCGCTCCTAGTCGTCCCGTCCTTTCACATTACAGCAGTTCCACTAATCCTAACCCTCCTCCTAAATCCATGGCGTCCCAAATCTCCATGATCGATGGTGAGTACAAGGTTAGAACCATCATCGGCGATGAGTTCGACGTCATCTACACCCGTTCTTTCGCAATGGTGAAAGAATGCCTTGCTCGCTTCAAACGCATGTTCGAAAACTCAAATGATGAGTAGGTCGCTGGGCTAGATGTTGAGTACACCACAGTTTTGGGAAGCAAGAAGAATCTAAAGGAGGCAGAGAAGAAGAAGCCCGCCGTGATCCAGGTTTGCGTGCATGACTTATGCTTGGTCTACCACATATGCCATGTCGACGTTGAGTGCCAGGATTTTAAGAATTTCCTCAAGGATGGCCGAGTCAAATTCGTTACTGTAGACTTTAGGAATGACAAGGAAATCCTGGGTCGGATAGGCCTCGTTGTAGGCGACCCCTTCGACCTCCAGAAGAAATGGCCGGTGCCCTCCTGTGATCAGCCTTCAATGCTGACCCTAGCAGGAGCCATGGTTCATCCTTCATACGGTACACTGAAGAAACCTCCGTTCAGGTTTCATTATGCATGGGAGTGGAATGTACTAGATATAGACCACATCCACTATGCTGCAATGGATGGCTACCTTTGTTTCAATATCTACAAGGGTTGGATGAAGAGCAAGAGCCAAGTGTGTGGTTCAAGCAAAGAAGTATCAGCCAAGAGGAAGAGGGACAAGGACGAAGTCGAGGACGTGGATGAGGAGTTCGAGTAAGGTGGCAGTGTCATTGATCATGGTGGTTCTAATGCAGTGTCTACCAGATAAGTTGCTTAGTTTAATTTCAGGTGTGCTTAGTTTTATTTGAGGGGTGTGTTGTGATGAGCCCCCAGCAGAACTATGTTATATTTCTTCTCGTTATATTCCATACATTTCATCTTTTAGCTGGTATAGTACTACCACTCGTTTCTTCACATTATATACGTACAATATATATGGCCAACATCATATAGCCAGCAGTTTAGTTGTC